>NW_027362330.1:0-44556 GCF_039654945.1 Dendrobates tinctorius | reverse complement strand
TGAGGGGAGGGTGGCCTAACAAAAAAGGGGTTGGCCTATGCAAATTAAAAGCGCGTGGAGTGGAATCCTGGGGGAAAAAAAAAAAAAAAAAATCAGCCGCCTGCGCTTTTGTTATGCGCCCAGACTTGGTTTGAATGTCTTCCTCAGGGTGGTGTCTGTGTCATTCTCCACAATGGGTGCCTGTCTTAAGCCCTGTGGCCTTGCAAGCGGCAAACCATTTCTGGTTATCGCTTCTCGGCCTTTTGGCTAAGATCAAGTGTAGTATCTGTTCTTATCAGTTTAATATCTGATACGTCCCCTATCTGGGGACCATATATTAAATGGATTTTTAGAACAGGGAGATGGAAAAAGAGCTTGCTCACTTCACTCCACGTATCAGCCCAGTATGGCAGTTTCTCTGGGAATGGTGCACTCACTCTCTTAAGCGGTTTCCAAAGACAGATTGAATTGAAATCGGGATAAGCAAGTAGTGTTTTCAAAGCATGATTTGAATGCTTTTTTCCAATGTCGCTGCTCTGCAATTAGTTTTTCTTGGTCCAAGTTGCACATTTCCAATTCCTTAGCCTTGATTTAACTTGACCAACTCTTCTACTACTACTACTACTACTACTACTACTACTCTTATTCACCGCTATATGGGAGGCATTGCACTGTATTCAATGTGTCCGTAAAATAATGATCTATCTTGGCCTTTGCTGTTTGGTAGGTATAGGTGTGACAAGCTGCAGTAATGTGTTTGGCTTTGGATAGCTACATTTCTGCACACCCACCTGCTACAAGGCCTGCAGCCCCTTCGCCTCAGAACTTCCCCAGTCTTAATTCAAGCATTCAATTCCTACCACATCCCTCATGCAATGATATGTCGCTTCATTTTTGAAACATTGTCCCCCTCTTGTGGCCTTCCAACTTTGAAATTTACTGTTCAATTTTGAATTAATTCATATATGAATAAAATGGAAAAGCAACGATTTATCTGGCGAGTTATTTGAATGTTCTGCCTACGTCCACCTGTCTGACAGACGGACGGTATTCTAGTGGCTTGTAGCAGCAGCAGCAGCTAGGTGCGCTGCTTGCCTGCAGTAAATAGGATGTGTCCATCCATGGAACACTGTGATAGGAATCATGCCATTCATAGCACACAATGCTTGGATGTGTTCGACCACGTCTCACAATGGGACCACGTGTCACAATGGGCAGCCCACAGTCTGTAGCAGCTGCGCAGTAGTATTCAGCTTCAGTCTGCTGAGTGAGCCTGAGCAGACAGGTGGGCCATGCTCGCCTCCTGGTTACAATATCTGGCACCAGGAGAGTTAGGCCACGTTCACACGCTGCGGATTCCGCTGCGGATTAATCCGCACGGATTTAGCAAAAACCGCAGATAATCCGCAGGTCCAAAGACCTGCGGATTATCTGCGGTTTTGCCTGCGGTTTGGTCCTGCGGATTCACTATCTCCACAATGGTGGAGATAGGAACCCGCAGCGTTTTCCACAGAAAGAATTGACATGCAATTCTTTCTGCGGATTCAAAACCGCAGCAAATCCGCGCGGTTTTTTCCGCAGCGTCGGCACAGCGTTTTTTTTTACCCATTCAAATGAATGGTACTGTACACCGCAGCTAAAACTGCTGCGTGTCTGTAGCGGCCAATCCGCAGCGTGTGCACACAGCCTTAAAGCAAGACCTTTCATTTAGGGAGGGTAGTAGAGGGGGCGGTGTAGGAGCAGTGCTCCTCTGGCCTCTTTCCTAGTACTGAAGCGCGTTTGACCGTGAGGGGAGGGTGGCCTAACAAAAAAGGGGTTGGCCTATGCAAATTAAAAGCGCGTGGAGTGGAATCCTGGGGGAAAAAAAAAAAAAAAAAATCAGCCGCCTGCGCTTTTGTTATGCGCCCAGACTTGGTTTGAATGTCTTCCTCAGGGTGGTGTCTGTGTCATTCTCCACAATGGGTGCCTGTCTTAAGCCCTGTGGCCTTGCAAGCGGCAAACCATTTCTGGTTATCGCTTCTCGGCCTTTTGGCTAAGATCAAGTGTAGTATCTGTTCTTATCAGTTTAATATCTGATACGTCCCCTATCTGGGGACCATATATTAAATGGATTTTTAGAACAGGGAGATGGAAAAAGAGCTTGCTCACTTCACTCCACGTATCAGCCCAGTATGGCAGTTTCTCTGGGAATGGTGCACTCACTCTCTTAAGCGGTTTCCAAAGACAGATTGAATTGAAATCGGGATAAGCAAGTAGTGTTTTCAAAGCATGATTTGAATGCTTTTTTCCAATGTCGCTGCTCTGCAATTAGTTTTTCTTGGTCCAAGTTGCACATTTCCAATTCCTTAGCCTTGATTTAACTTGACCAACTCTTCTACTACTACTACTACTACTACTACTACTACTCTTATTCACCGCTATATGGGAGGCATTGCACTGTATTCAATGTGTCCGTAAAATAATGATCTATCTTGGCCTTTGCTGTTTGGTAGGTATAGGTGTGACAAGCTGCAGTAATGTGTTTGGCTTTGGATAGCTACATTTCTGCACACCCACCTGCTACAAGGCCTGCAGCCCCTTCGCCTCAGAACTTCCCCAGTCTTAATTCAAGCATTCAATTCCTACCACATCCCTCATGCAATGATATGTCGCTTCATTTTTGAAACATTGTCCCCCTCTTGTGGCCTTCCAACTTTGAAATTTACTGTTCAATTTTGAATTAATTCATATATGAATAAAATGGAAAAGCAACGATTTATCTGGCGAGTTATTTGAATGTTCTGCCTACGTCCACCTGTCTGACAGACGGACGGTATTCTAGTGGCTTGTAGCAGCAGCAGCAGCTAGGTGCGCTGCTTGCCTGCAGTAAATAGGATGTGTCCATCCATGGAACACTGTGATAGGAATCATGCCATTCATAGCACACAATGCTTGGATGTGTTCGACCACGTCTCACAATGGGACCACGTGTCACAATGGGCAGCCCACAGTCTGTAGCAGCTGCGCAGTAGTATTCAGCTTCAGTCTGCTGAGTGAGCCTGAGCAGACAGGTGGGCCATGCTCGCCTCCTGGTTACAATATCTGGCACCAGGAGAGTTAGGCCACGTTCACACGCTGCGGATTCCGCTGCGGATTAATCCGCACGGATTTAGCAAAAACCGCAGATAATCCGCAGGTCCAAAGACCTGCGGATTATCTGCGGTTTTGCCTGCGGTTTGGTCCTGCGGATTCACTATCTCCACAATGGTGGAGATAGGAACCCGCAGCGTTTTCCACAGAAAGAATTGACATGCAATTCTTTCTGCGGATTCAAAACCGCAGCAAATCCGCGCGGTTTTTTCCGCAGCGTCGGCACAGCGTTTTTTTTTACCCATTCAAATGAATGGTACTGTACACCGCAGCTAAAACTGCTGCGTGTCTGTAGCGGCCAATCCGCAGCGTGTGCACACAGCCTTAAAGCAAGACCTTTCATTTAGGGAGGGTAGTAGAGGGGGCGGTGTAGGAGCAGTGCTCCTCTGGCCTCTTTCCTAGTACTGAAGCGCGTTTGACCGTGAGGGGAGGGTGGCCTAACAAAAAAGGGGTTGGCCTATGCAAATTAAAAGCGCGTGGAGTGGAATCCTGGGGGAAAAAAAAAAAAAAAAAATCAGCCGCCTGCGCTTTTGTTATGCGCCCAGACTTGGTTTGAATGTCTTCCTCAGGGTGGTGTCTGTGTCATTCTCCACAATGGGTGCCTGTCTTAAGCCCTGTGGCCTTGCAAGCGGCAAACCATTTCTGGTTATCGCTTCTCGGCCTTTTGGCTAAGATCAAGTGTAGTATCTGTTCTTATCAGTTTAATATCTGATACGTCCCCTATCTGGGGACCATATATTAAATGGATTTTTAGAACAGGGAGATGGAAAAAGAGCTTGCTCACTTCACTCCACGTATCAGCCCAGTATGGCAGTTTCTCTGGGAATGGTGCACTCACTCTCTTAAGCGGTTTCCAAAGACAGATTGAATTGAAATCGGGATAAGCAAGTAGTGTTTTCAAAGCATGATTTGAATGCTTTTTTCCAATGTCGCTGCTCTGCAATTAGTTTTTCTTGGTCCAAGTTGCACATTTCCAATTCCTTAGCCTTGATTTAACTTGACCAACTCTTCTACTACTACTACTACTACTACTACTACTACTCTTATTCACCGCTATATGGGAGGCATTGCACTGTATTCAATGTGTCCGTAAAATAATGATCTATCTTGGCCTTTGCTGTTTGGTAGGTATAGGTGTGACAAGCTGCAGTAATGTGTTTGGCTTTGGATAGCTACATTTCTGCACACCCACCTGCTACAAGGCCTGCAGCCCCTTCGCCTCAGAACTTCCCCAGTCTTAATTCAAGCATTCAATTCCTACCACATCCCTCATGCAATGATATGTCGCTTCATTTTTGAAACATTGTCCCCCTCTTGTGGCCTTCCAACTTTGAAATTTACTGTTCAATTTTGAATTAATTCATATATGAATAAAATGGAAAAGCAACGATTTATCTGGCGAGTTATTTGAATGTTCTGCCTACGTCCACCTGTCTGACAGACGGACGGTATTCTAGTGGCTTGTAGCAGCAGCAGCAGCTAGGTGCGCTGCTTGCCTGCAGTAAATAGGATGTGTCCATCCATGGAACACTGTGATAGGAATCATGCCATTCATAGCACACAATGCTTGGATGTGTTCGACCACGTCTCACAATGGGACCACGTGTCACAATGGGCAGCCCACAGTCTGTAGCAGCTGCGCAGTAGTATTCAGCTTCAGTCTGCTGAGTGAGCCTGAGCAGACAGGTGGGCCATGCTCGCCTCCTGGTTACAATATCTGGCACCAGGAGAGTTAGGCCACGTTCACACGCTGCGGATTCCGCTGCGGATTAATCCGCACGGATTTAGCAAAAACCGCAGATAATCCGCAGGTCCAAAGACCTGCGGATTATCTGCGGTTTTGCCTGCGGTTTGGTCCTGCGGATTCACTATCTCCACAATGGTGGAGATAGGAACCCGCAGCGTTTTCCACAGAAAGAATTGACATGCAATTCTTTCTGCGGATTCAAAACCGCAGCAAATCCGCGCGGTTTTTTCCGCAGCGTCGGCACAGCGTTTTTTTTTACCCATTCAAATGAATGGTACTGTACACCGCAGCTAAAACTGCTGCGTGTCTGTAGCGGCCAATCCGCAGCGTGTGCACACAGCCTTAAAGCAAGACCTTTCATTTAGGGAGGGTAGTAGAGGGGGCGGTGTAGGAGCAGTGCTCCTCTGGCCTCTTTCCTAGTACTGAAGCGCGTTTGACCGTGAGGGGAGGGTGGCCTAACAAAAAAGGGGTTGGCCTATGCAAATTAAAAGCGCGTGGAGTGGAATCCTGGGGGAAAAAAAAAAAAAAAAAATCAGCCGCCTGCGCTTTTGTTATGCGCCCAGACTTGGTTTGAATGTCTTCCTCAGGGTGGTGTCTGTGTCATTCTCCACAATGGGTGCCTGTCTTAAGCCCTGTGGCCTTGCAAGCGGCAAACCATTTCTGGTTATCGCTTCTCGGCCTTTTGGCTAAGATCAAGTGTAGTATCTGTTCTTATCAGTTTAATATCTGATACGTCCCCTATCTGGGGACCATATATTAAATGGATTTTTAGAACAGGGAGATGGAAAAAGAGCTTGCTCACTTCACTCCACGTATCAGCCCAGTATGGCAGTTTCTCTGGGAATGGTGCACTCACTCTCTTAAGCGGTTTCCAAAGACAGATTGAATTGAAATCGGGATAAGCAAGTAGTGTTTTCAAAGCATGATTTGAATGCTTTTTTCCAATGTCGCTGCTCTGCAATTAGTTTTTCTTGGTCCAAGTTGCACATTTCCAATTCCTTAGCCTTGATTTAACTTGACCAACTCTTCTACTACTACTACTACTACTACTACTACTACTCTTATTCACCGCTATATGGGAGGCATTGCACTGTATTCAATGTGTCCGTAAAATAATGATCTATCTTGGCCTTTGCTGTTTGGTAGGTATAGGTGTGACAAGCTGCAGTAATGTGTTTGGCTTTGGATAGCTACATTTCTGCACACCCACCTGCTACAAGGCCTGCAGCCCCTTCGCCTCAGAACTTCCCCAGTCTTAATTCAAGCATTCAATTCCTACCACATCCCTCATGCAATGATATGTCGCTTCATTTTTGAAACATTGTCCCCCTCTTGTGGCCTTCCAACTTTGAAATTTACTGTTCAATTTTGAATTAATTCATATATGAATAAAATGGAAAAGCAACGATTTATCTGGCGAGTTATTTGAATGTTCTGCCTACGTCCACCTGTCTGACAGACGGACGGTATTCTAGTGGCTTGTAGCAGCAGCAGCAGCTAGGTGCGCTGCTTGCCTGCAGTAAATAGGATGTGTCCATCCATGGAACACTGTGATAGGAATCATGCCATTCATAGCACACAATGCTTGGATGTGTTCGACCACGTCTCACAATGGGACCACGTGTCACAATGGGCAGCCCACAGTCTGTAGCAGCTGCGCAGTAGTATTCAGCTTCAGTCTGCTGAGTGAGCCTGAGCAGACAGGTGGGCCATGCTCGCCTCCTGGTTACAATATCTGGCACCAGGAGAGTTAGGCCACGTTCACACGCTGCGGATTCCGCTGCGGATTAATCCGCACGGATTTAGCAAAAACCGCAGATAATCCGCAGGTCCAAAGACCTGCGGATTATCTGCGGTTTTGCCTGCGGTTTGGTCCTGCGGATTCACTATCTCCACAATGGTGGAGATAGGAACCCGCAGCGTTTTCCACAGAAAGAATTGACATGCAATTCTTTCTGCGGATTCAAAACCGCAGCAAATCCGCGCGGTTTTTTCCGCAGCGTCGGCACAGCGTTTTTTTTTACCCATTCAAATGAATGGTACTGTACACCGCAGCTAAAACTGCTGCGTGTCTGTAGCGGCCAATCCGCAGCGTGTGCACACAGCCTTAAAGCAAGACCTTTCATTTAGGGAGGGTAGTAGAGGGGGCGGTGTAGGAGCAGTGCTCCTCTGGCCTCTTTCCTAGTACTGAAGCGCGTTTGACCGTGAGGGGAGGGTGGCCTAACAAAAAAGGGGTTGGCCTATGCAAATTAAAAGCGCGTGGAGTGGAATCCTGGGGGAAAAAAAAAAAAAAAAAATCAGCCGCCTGCGCTTTTGTTATGCGCCCAGACTTGGTTTGAATGTCTTCCTCAGGGTGGTGTCTGTGTCATTCTCCACAATGGGTGCCTGTCTTAAGCCCTGTGGCCTTGCAAGCGGCAAACCATTTCTGGTTATCGCTTCTCGGCCTTTTGGCTAAGATCAAGTGTAGTATCTGTTCTTATCAGTTTAATATCTGATACGTCCCCTATCTGGGGACCATATATTAAATGGATTTTTAGAACAGGGAGATGGAAAAAGAGCTTGCTCACTTCACTCCACGTATCAGCCCAGTATGGCAGTTTCTCTGGGAATGGTGCACTCACTCTCTTAAGCGGTTTCCAAAGACAGATTGAATTGAAATCGGGATAAGCAAGTAGTGTTTTCAAAGCATGATTTGAATGCTTTTTTCCAATGTCGCTGCTCTGCAATTAGTTTTTCTTGGTCCAAGTTGCACATTTCCAATTCCTTAGCCTTGATTTAACTTGACCAACTCTTCTACTACTACTACTACTACTACTACTACTACTCTTATTCACCGCTATATGGGAGGCATTGCACTGTATTCAATGTGTCCGTAAAATAATGATCTATCTTGGCCTTTGCTGTTTGGTAGGTATAGGTGTGACAAGCTGCAGTAATGTGTTTGGCTTTGGATAGCTACATTTCTGCACACCCACCTGCTACAAGGCCTGCAGCCCCTTCGCCTCAGAACTTCCCCAGTCTTAATTCAAGCATTCAATTCCTACCACATCCCTCATGCAATGATATGTCGCTTCATTTTTGAAACATTGTCCCCCTCTTGTGGCCTTCCAACTTTGAAATTTACTGTTCAATTTTGAATTAATTCATATATGAATAAAATGGAAAAGCAACGATTTATCTGGCGAGTTATTTGAATGTTCTGCCTACGTCCACCTGTCTGACAGACGGACGGTATTCTAGTGGCTTGTAGCAGCAGCAGCAGCTAGGTGCGCTGCTTGCCTGCAGTAAATAGGATGTGTCCATCCATGGAACACTGTGATAGGAATCATGCCATTCATAGCACACAATGCTTGGATGTGTTCGACCACGTCTCACAATGGGACCACGTGTCACAATGGGCAGCCCACAGTCTGTAGCAGCTGCGCAGTAGTATTCAGCTTCAGTCTGCTGAGTGAGCCTGAGCAGACAGGTGGGCCATGCTCGCCTCCTGGTTACAATATCTGGCACCAGGAGAGTTAGGCCACGTTCACACGCTGCGGATTCCGCTGCGGATTAATCCGCACGGATTTAGCAAAAACCGCAGATAATCCGCAGGTCCAAAGACCTGCGGATTATCTGCGGTTTTGCCTGCGGTTTGGTCCTGCGGATTCACTATCTCCACAATGGTGGAGATAGGAACCCGCAGCGTTTTCCACAGAAAGAATTGACATGCAATTCTTTCTGCGGATTCAAAACCGCAGCAAATCCGCGCGGTTTTTTCCGCAGCGTCGGCACAGCGTTTTTTTTTTACCCATTCAAATGAATGGTACTGTACACCGCAGCTAAAACTGCTGCGTGTCTGTAGCGGCCAATCCGCAGCGTGTGCACACAGCCTTAAAGCAAGACCTTTCATTTAGGGAGGGTAGTAGAGGGGGCGGTGTAGGAGCAGTGCTCCTCTGGCCTCTTTCCTAGTACTGAAGCGCGTTTGACCGTGAGGGGAGGGTGGCCTAACAAAAAAGGGGTTGGCCTATGCAAATTAAAAGCGCGTGGAGTGGAATCCTGGGGGAAAAAAAAAAAAAAAAAATCAGCCGCCTGCGCTTTTGTTATGCGCCCAGACTTGGTTTGAATGTCTTCCTCAGGGTGGTGTCTGTGTCATTCTCCACAATGGGTGCCTGTCTTAAGCCCTGTGGCCTTGCAAGCGGCAAACCATTTCTGGTTATCGCTTCTCGGCCTTTTGGCTAAGATCAAGTGTAGTATCTGTTCTTATCAGTTTAATATCTGATACGTCCCCTATCTGGGGACCATATATTAAATGGATTTTTAGAACAGGGAGATGGAAAAAGAGCTTGCTCACTTCACTCCACGTATCAGCCCAGTATGGCAGTTTCTCTGGGAATGGTGCACTCACTCTCTTAAGCGGTTTCCAAAGACAGATTGAATTGAAATCGGGATAAGCAAGTAGTGTTTTCAAAGCATGATTTGAATGCTTTTTTCCAATGTCGCTGCTCTGCAATTAGTTTTTCTTGGTCCAAGTTGCACATTTCCAATTCCTTAGCCTTGATTTAACTTGACCAACTCTTCTACTACTACTACTACTACTACTACTACTACTCTTATTCACCGCTATATGGGAGGCATTGCACTGTATTCAATGTGTCCGTAAAATAATGATCTATCTTGGCCTTTGCTGTTTGGTAGGTATAGGTGTGACAAGCTGCAGTAATGTGTTTGGCTTTGGATAGCTACATTTCTGCACACCCACCTGCTACAAGGCCTGCAGCCCCTTCGCCTCAGAACTTCCCCAGTCTTAATTCAAGCATTCAATTCCTACCACATCCCTCATGCAATGATATGTCGCTTCATTTTTGAAACATTGTCCCCCTCTTGTGGCCTTCCAACTTTGAAATTTACTGTTCAATTTTGAATTAATTCATATATGAATAAAATGGAAAAGCAACGATTTATCTGGCGAGTTATTTGAATGTTCTGCCTACGTCCACCTGTCTGACAGACGGACGGTATTCTAGTGGCTTGTAGCAGCAGCAGCAGCTAGGTGCGCTGCTTGCCTGCAGTAAATAGGATGTGTCCATCCATGGAACACTGTGATAGGAATCATGCCATTCATAGCACACAATGCTTGGATGTGTTCGACCACGTCTCACAATGGGACCACGTGTCACAATGGGCAGCCCACAGTCTGTAGCAGCTGCGCAGTAGTATTCAGCTTCAGTCTGCTGAGTGAGCCTGAGCAGACAGGTGGGCCATGCTCGCCTCCTGGTTACAATATCTGGCACCAGGAGAGTTAGGCCACGTTCACACGCTGCGGATTCCGCTGCGGATTAATCCGCACGGATTTAGCAAAAACCGCAGATAATCCGCAGGTCCAAAGACCTGCGGATTATCTGCGGTTTTGCCTGCGGTTTGGTCCTGCGGATTCACTATCTCCACAATGGTGGAGATAGGAACCCGCAGCGTTTTCCACAGAAAGAATTGACATGCAATTCTTTCTGCGGATTCAAAACCGCAGCAAATCCGCGCGGTTTTTTCCGCAGCGTCGGCACAGCGTTTTTTTTTACCCATTCAAATGAATGGTACTGTACACCGCAGCTAAAACTGCTGCGTGTCTGTAGCGGCCAATCCGCAGCGTGTGCACACAGCCTTAAAGCAAGACCTTTCATTTAGGGAGGGTAGTAGAGGGGGCGGTGTAGGAGCAGTGCTCCTCTGGCCTCTTTCCTAGTACTGAAGCGCGTTTGACCGTGAGGGGAGGGTGGCCTAACAAAAAAGGGGTTGGCCTATGCAAATTAAAAGCGCGTGGAGTGGAATCCTGGGGGAAAAAAAAAAAAAAAAAATCAGCCGCCTGCGCTTTTGTTATGCGCCCAGACTTGGTTTGAATGTCTTCCTCAGGGTGGTGTCTGTGTCATTCTCCACAATGGGTGCCTGTCTTAAGCCCTGTGGCCTTGCAAGCGGCAAACCATTTCTGGTTATCGCTTCTCGGCCTTTTGGCTAAGATCAAGTGTAGTATCTGTTCTTATCAGTTTAATATCTGATACGTCCCCTATCTGGGGACCATATATTAAATGGATTTTTAGAACAGGGAGATGGAAAAAGAGCTTGCTCACTTCACTCCACGTATCAGCCCAGTATGGCAGTTTCTCTGGGAATGGTGCACTCACTCTCTTAAGCGGTTTCCAAAGACAGATTGAATTGAAATCGGGATAAGCAAGTAGTGTTTTCAAAGCATGATTTGAATGCTTTTTTCCAATGTCGCTGCTCTGCAATTAGTTTTTCTTGGTCCAAGTTGCACATTTCCAATTCCTTAGCCTTGATTTAACTTGACCAACTCTTCTACTACTACTACTACTACTACTACTACTACTCTTATTCACCGCTATATGGGAGGCATTGCACTGTATTCAATGTGTCCGTAAAATAATGATCTATCTTGGCCTTTGCTGTTTGGTAGGTATAGGTGTGACAAGCTGCAGTAATGTGTTTGGCTTTGGATAGCTACATTTCTGCACACCCACCTGCTACAAGGCCTGCAGCCCCTTCGCCTCAGAACTTCCCCAGTCTTAATTCAAGCATTCAATTCCTACCACATCCCTCATGCAATGATATGTCGCTTCATTTTTGAAACATTGTCCCCCTCTTGTGGCCTTCCAACTTTGAAATTTACTGTTCAATTTTGAATTAATTCATATATGAATAAAATGGAAAAGCAACGATTTATCTGGCGAGTTATTTGAATGTTCTGCCTACGTCCACCTGTCTGACAGACGGACGGTATTCTAGTGGCTTGTAGCAGCAGCAGCAGCTAGGTGCGCTGCTTGCCTGCAGTAAATAGGATGTGTCCATCCATGGAACACTGTGATAGGAATCATGCCATTCATAGCACACAATGCTTGGATGTGTTCGACCACGTCTCACAATGGGACCACGTGTCACAATGGGCAGCCCACAGTCTGTAGCAGCTGCGCAGTAGTATTCAGCTTCAGTCTGCTGAGTGAGCCTGAGCAGACAGGTGGGCCATGCTCGCCTCCTGGTTACAATATCTGGCACCAGGAGAGTTAGGCCACGTTCACACGCTGCGGATTCCGCTGCGGATTAATCCGCACGGATTTAGCAAAAACCGCAGATAATCCGCAGGTCCAAAGACCTGCGGATTATCTGCGGTTTTGCCTGCGGTTTGGTCCTGCGGATTCACTATCTCCACAATGGTGGAGATAGGAACCCGCAGCGTTTTCCACAGAAAGAATTGACATGCAATTCTTTCTGCGGATTCAAAACCGCAGCAAATCCGCGCGGTTTTTTCCGCAGCGTCGGCACAGCGTTTTTTTTTACCCATTCAAATGAATGGTACTGTACACCGCAGCTAAAACTGCTGCGTGTCTGTAGCGGCCAATCCGCAGCGTGTGCACACAGCCTTAAAGCAAGACCTTTCATTTAGGGAGGGTAGTAGAGGGGGCGGTGTAGGAGCAGTGCTCCTCTGGCCTCTTTCCTAGTACTGAAGCGCGTTTGACCGTGAGGGGAGGGTGGCCTAACAAAAAAGGGGTTGGCCTATGCAAATTAAAAGCGCGTGGAGTGGAATCCTGGGGGAAAAAAAAAAAAAAAAAATCAGCCGCCTGCGCTTTTGTTATGCGCCCAGACTTGGTTTGAATGTCTTCCTCAGGGTGGTGTCTGTGTCATTCTCCACAATGGGTGCCTGTCTTAAGCCCTGTGGCCTTGCAAGCGGCAAACCATTTCTGGTTATCGCTTCTCGGCCTTTTGGCTAAGATCAAGTGTAGTATCTGTTCTTATCAGTTTAATATCTGATACGTCCCCTATCTGGGGACCATATATTAAATGGATTTTTAGAACAGGGAGATGGAAAAAGAGCTTGCTCACTTCACTCCACGTATCAGCCCAGTATGGCAGTTTCTCTGGGAATGGTGCACTCACTCTCTTAAGCGGTTTCCAAAGACAGATTGAATTGAAATCGGGATAAGCAAGTAGTGTTTTCAAAGCATGATTTGAATGCTTTTTTCCAATGTCGCTGCTCTGCAATTAGTTTTTCTTGGTCCAAGTTGCACATTTCCAATTCCTTAGCCTTGATTTAACTTGACCAACTCTTCTACTACTACTACTACTACTACTACTACTACTCTTATTCACCGCTATATGGGAGGCATTGCACTGTATTCAATGTGTCCGTAAAATAATGATCTATCTTGGCCTTTGCTGTTTGGTAGGTATAGGTGTGACAAGCTGCAGTAATGTGTTTGGCTTTGGATAGCTACATTTCTGCACACCCACCTGCTACAAGGCCTGCAGCCCCTTCGCCTCAGAACTTCCCCAGTCTTAATTCAAGCATTCAATTCCTACCACATCCCTCATGCAATGATATGTCGCTTCATTTTTGAAACATTGTCCCCCTCTTGTGGCCTTCCAACTTTGAAATTTACTGTTCAATTTTGAATTAATTCATATATGAATAAAATGGAAAAGCAACGATTTATCTGGCGAGTTATTTGAATGTTCTGCCTACGTCCACCTGTCTGACAGACGGACGGTATTCTAGTGGCTTGTAGCAGCAGCAGCAGCTAGGTGCGCTGCTTGCCTGCAGTAAATAGGATGTGTCCATCCATGGAACACTGTGATAGGAATCATGCCATTCATAGCACACAATGCTTGGATGTGTTCGACCACGTCTCACAATGGGACCACGTGTCACAATGGGCAGCCCACAGTCTGTAGCAGCTGCGCAGTAGTATTCAGCTTCAGTCTGCTGAGTGAGCCTGAGCAGACAGGTGGGCCATGCTCGCCTCCTGGTTACAATATCTGGCACCAGGAGAGTTAGGCCACGTTCACACGCTGCGGATTCCGCTGCGGATTAATCCGCACGGATTTAGCAAAAACCGCAGATAATCCGCAGGTCCAAAGACCTGCGGATTATCTGCGGTTTTGCCTGCGGTTTGGTCCTGCGGATTCACTATCTCCACAATGGTGGAGATAGGAACCCGCAGCGTTTTCCACAGAAAGAATTGACATGCAATTCTTTCTGCGGATTCAAAACCGCAGCAAATCCGCGCGGTTTTTTCCGCAGCGTCGGCACAGCGTTTTTTTTTACCCATTCAAATGAATGGTACTGTACACCGCAGCTAAAACTGCTGCGTGTCTGTAGCGGCCAATCCGCAGCGTGTGCACACAGCCTTAAAGCAAGACCTTTCATTTAGGGAGGGTAGTAGAGGGGGCGGTGTAGGAGCAGTGCTCCTCTGGCCTCTTTCCTAGTACTGAAGCGCGTTTGACCGTGAGGGGAGGGTGGCCTAACAAAAAAGGGGTTGGCCTATGCAAATTAAAAGCGCGTGGAGTGGAATCCTGGGGGAAAAAAAAAAAAAAAAAATCAGCCGCCTGCGCTTTTGTTATGCGCCCAGACTTGGTTTGAATGTCTTCCTCAGGGTGGTGTCTGTGTCATTCTCCACAATGGGTGCCTGTCTTAAGCCCTGTGGCCTTGCAAGCGGCAAACCATTTCTGGTTATCGCTTCTCGGCCTTTTGGCTAAGATCAAGTGTAGTATCTGTTCTTATCAGTTTAATATCTGATACGTCCCCTATCTGGGGACCATATATTAAATGGATTTTTAGAACAGGGAGATGGAAAAAGAGCTTGCTCACTTCACTCCACGTATCAGCCCAGTATGGCAGTTTCTCTGGGAATGGTGCACTCACTCTCTTAAGCGGTTTCCAAAGACAGATTGAATTGAAATCGGGATAAGCAAGTAGTGTTTTCAAAGCATGATTTGAATGCTTTTTTCCAATGTCGCTGCTCTGCAATTAGTTTTTCTTGGTCCAAGTTGCACATTTCCAATTCCTTAGCCTTGATTTAACTTGACCAACTCTTCTACTACTACTACTACTACTACTACTACTACTCTTATTCACCGCTATATGGGAGGCATTGCACTGTATTCAATGTGTCCGTAAAATAATGATCTATCTTGGCCTTTGCTGTTTGGTAGGTATAGGTGTGACAAGCTGCAGTAATGTGTTTGGCTTTGGATAGCTACATTTCTGCACACCCACCTGCTACAAGGCCTGCAGCCCCTTCGCCTCAGAACTTCCCCAGTCTTAATTCAAGCATTCAATTCCTACCACATCCCTCATGCAATGATATGTCGCTTCATTTTTGAAACATTGTCCCCCTCTTGTGGCCTTCCAACTTTGAAATTTACTGTTCAATTTTGAATTAATTCATATATGAATAAAATGGAAAAGCAACGATTTATCTGGCGAGTTATTTGAATGTTCTGCCTACGTCCACCTGTCTGACAGACGGACGGTATTCTAGTGGCTTGTAGCAGCAGCAGCAGCTAGGTGCGCTGCTTGCCTGCAGTAAATAGGATGTGTCCATCCATGGAACACTGTGATAGGAATCATGCCATTCATAGCACACAATGCTTGGATGTGTTCGACCACGTCTCACAATGGGACCACGTGTCACAATGGGCAGCCCACAGTCTGTAGCAGCTGCGCAGTAGTATTCAGCTTCAGTCTGCTGAGTGAGCCTGAGCAGACAGGTGGGCCATGCTCGCCTCCTGGTTACAATATCTGGCACCAGGAGAGTTAGGCCACGTTCACACGCTGCGGATTCCGCTGCGGATTAATCCGCACGGATTTAGCAAAAACCGCAGATAATCCGCAGGTCCAAAGACCTGCGGATTATCTGCGGTTTTGCCTGCGGTTTGGTCCTGCGGATTCACTATCTCCACAATGGTGGAGATAGGAACCCGCAGCGTTTTCCACAGAAAGAATTGACATGCAATTCTTTCTGCGGATTCAAAACCGCAGCAAATCCGCGCGGTTTTTTCCGCAGCGTCGGCACAGCGTTTTTTTTTACCCATTCAAATGAATGGTACTGTACACCGCAGCTAAAACTGCTGCGTGTCTGTAGCGGCCAATCCGCAGCGTGTGCACACA
Organism: Dendrobates tinctorius; assembly: GCF_039654945.1. Classification (NCBI taxonomy): domain Eukaryota; kingdom Metazoa; phylum Chordata; class Amphibia; order Anura; family Dendrobatidae; genus Dendrobates; species Dendrobates tinctorius. The sequence goes on along the minus strand of NW_027362330.1, from coordinate 28,771 downwards.
GCCTTAAAGCAAGACCTTTCATTTAGGGAGGGTAGTAGAGGGGGCGGTGTAGGAGCAGTGCTCCTCTGGCCTCTTTCCTAGTACTGAAGCGCGTTTGACCGTGAGGGGAGGGTGGCCTAACAAAAAAGGGGTTGGCCTATGCAAATTAAAAGCGCGTGGAGTGGAATCCTGGGGGAAAAAAAAAAAAAAAAAATCAGCCGCCTGCGCTTTTGTTATGCGCCCAGACTTGGTTTGAATGTCTTCCTCAGGGTGGTGTCTGTGTCATTCTCCACAATGGGTGCCTGTCTTAAGCCCTGTGGCCTTGCAAGCGGCAAACCATTTCTGGTTATCGCTTCTCGGCCTTTTGGCTAAGATCAAGTGTAGTATCTGTTCTTATCAGTTTAATATCTGATACGTCCCCTATCTGGGGACCATATATTAAATGGATTTTTAGAACAGGGAGATGGAAAAAGAGCTTGCTCACTTCACTCCACGTATCAGCCCAGTATGGCAGTTTCTCTGGGAATGGTGCACTCACTCTCTTAAGCGGTTTCCAAAGACAGATTGAATTGAAATCGGGATAAGCAAGTAGTGTTTTCAAAGCATGATTTGAATGCTTTTTTCCAATGTCGCTGCTCTGCAATTAGTTTTTCTTGGTCCAAGTTGCACATTTCCAATTCCTTAGCCTTGATTTAACTTGACCAACTCTTCTACTACTACTACTACTACTACTACTACTACTCTTATTCACCGCTATATGGGAGGCATTGCACTGTATTCAATGTGTCCGTAAAATAATGATCTATCTTGGCCTTTGCTGTTTGGTAGGTATAGGTGTGACAAGCTGCAGTAATGTGTTTGGCTTTGGATAGCTACATTTCTGCACACCCACCTGCTACAAGGCCTGCAGCCCCTTCGCCTCAGAACTTCCCCAGTCTTAATTCAAGCATTCAATTCCTACCACATCCCTCATGCAATGATATGTCGCTTCATTTTTGAAACATTGTCCCCCTCTTGTGGCCTTCCAACTTTGAAATTTACTGTTCAATTTTGAATTAATTCATATATGAATAAAATGGAAAAGCAACGATTTATCTGGCGAGTTATTTGAATGTTCTGCCTACGTCCACCTGTCTGACAGACGGACGGTATTCTAGTGGCTTGTAGCAGCAGCAGCAGCTAGGTGCGCTGCTTGCCTGCAGTAAATAGGATGTGTCCATCCATGGAACACTGTGATAGGAATCATGCCATTCATAGCACACAATGCTTGGATGTGTTCGACCACGTCTCACAATGGGACCACGTGTCACAATGGGCAGCCCACAGTCTGTAGCAGCTGCGCAGTAGTATTCAGCTTCAGTCTGCTGAGTGAGCCTGAGCAGACAGGTGGGCCATGCTCGCCTCCTGGTTACAATATCTGGCACCAGGAGAGTTAGGCCACGTTCACACGCTGCGGATTCCGCTGCGGATTAATCCGCACGGATTTAGCAAAAACCGCAGATAATCCGCAGGTCCAAAGACCTGCGGATTATCTGCGGTTTTGCCTGCGGTTTGGTCCTGCGGATTCACTATCTCCACAATGGTGGAGATAGGAACCCGCAGCGTTTTCCACAGAAAGAATTGACATGCAATTCTTTCTGCGGATTCAAAACCGCAGCAAATCCGCGCGGTTTTTTCCGCAGCGTCGGCACAGCGTTTTTTTTTACCCATTCAAATGAATGGTACTGTACACCGCAGCTAAAACTGCTGCGTGTCTGTAGCGGCCAATCCGCAGCGTGTGCACACAGCCTTAAAGCAAGACCTTTCATTTAGGGAGGGTAGTAGAGGGGGCGGTGTAGGAGCAGTGCTCCTCTGGCCTCTTTCCTAGTACTGAAGCGCGTTTGACCGTGAGGGGAGGGTGGCCTAACAAAAAAGGGGTTGGCCTATGCAAATTAAAAGCGCGTGGAGTGGAATCCTGGGGGAAAAAAAAAAAAAAAAAATCAGCCGCCTGCGCTTTTGTTATGCGCCCAGACTTGGTTTGAATGTCTTCCTCAGGGTGGTGTCTGTGTCATTCTCCACAATGGGTGCCTGTCTTAAGCCCTGTGGCCTTGCAAGCGGCAAACCATTTCTGGTTATCGCTTCTCGGCCTTTTGGCTAAGATCAAGTGTAGTATCTGTTCTTATCAGTTTAATATCTGATACGTCCCCTATCTGGGGACCATATATTAAATGGATTTTTAGAACAGGGAGATGGAAAAAGAGCTTGCTCACTTCACTCCACGTATCAGCCCAGTATGGCAGTTTCTCTGGGAATGGTGCACTCACTCTCTTAAGCGGTTTCCAAAGACAGATTGAATTGAAATCGGGATAAGCAAGTAGTGTTTTCAAAGCATGATTTGAATGCTTTTTTCCAATGTCGCTGCTCTGCAATTAGTTTTTCTTGGTCCAAGTTGCACATTTCCAATTCCTTAGCCTTGATTTAACTTGACCAACTCTTCTACTACTACTACTACTACTACTACTACTACTCTTATTCACCGCTATATGGGAGGCATTGCACTGTATTCAATGTGTCCGTAAAATAATGATCTATCTTGGCCTTTGCTGTTTGGTAGGTATAGGTGTGACAAGCTGCAGTAATGTGTTTGGCTTTGGATAGCTACATTTCTGCACACCCACCTGCTACAAGGCCTGCAGCCCCTTCGCCTCAGAACTTCCCCAGTCTTAATTCAAGCATTCAATTCCTACCACATCCCTCATGCAATGATATGTCGCTTCATTTTTGAAACATTGTCCCCCTCTTGTGGCCTTCCAACTTTGAAATTTACTGTTCAATTTTGAATTAATTCATATATGAATAAAATGGAAAAGCAACGATTTATCTGGCGAGTTATTTGAATGTTCTGCCTACGTCCACCTGTCTGACAGACGGACGGTATTCTAGTGGCTTGTAGCAGCAGCAGCAGCTAGGTGCGCTGCTTGCCTGCAGTAAATAGGATGTGTCCATCCATGGAACACTGTGATAGGAATCATGCCATTCATAGCACACAATGCTTGGATGTGTTCGACCACGTCTCACAATGGGACCACGTGTCACAATGGGCAGCCCACAGTCTGTAGCAGCTGCGCAGTAGTATTCAGCTTCAGTCTGCTGAGTGAGCCTGAGCAGACAGGTGGGCCATGCTCGCCTCCTGGTTACAATATCTGGCACCAGGAGAGTTAGGCCACGTTCACACGCTGCGGATTCCGCTGCGGATTAATCCGCACGGATTTAGCAAAAACCGCAGATAATCCGCAGGTCCAAAGACCTGCGGATTATCTGCGGTTTTGCCTGCGGTTTGGTCCTGCGGATTCACTATCTCCACAATGGTGGAGATAGGAACCCGCAGCGTTTTCCACAGAAAGAATTGACATGCAATTCTTTCTGCGGATTCAAAACCGCAGCAAATCCGCGCGGTTTTTTCCGCAGCGTCGGCACAGCGTTTTTTTTTACCCATTCAAATGAATGGTACTGTACACCGCAGCTAAAACTGCTGCGTGTCTGTAGCGGCCAATCCGCAGCGTGTGCACACAGCCTTAAAGCAAGACCTTTCATTTAGGGAGGGTAGTAGAGGGGGCGGTGTAGGAGCAGTGCTCCTCTGGCCTCTTTCCTAGTACTGAAGCGCGTTTGACCGTGAGGGGAGGGTGGCCTAACAAAAAAGGGGTTGGCCTATGCAAATTAAAAGCGCGTGGAGTGGAATCCTGGGGGAAAAAAAAAAAAAAAAAATCAGCCGCCTGCGCTTTTGTTATGCGCCCAGACTTGGTTTGAATGTCTTCCTCAGGGTGGTGTCTGTGTCATTCTCCACAATGGGTGCCTGTCTTAAGCCCTGTGGCCTTGCAAGCGGCAAACCATTTCTGGTTATCGCTTCTCGGCCTTTTGGCTAAGATCAAGTGTAGTATCTGTTCTTATCAGTTTAATATCTGATACGTCCCCTATCTGGGGACCATATATTAAATGGATTTTTAGAACAGGGAGATGGAAAAAGAGCTTGCTCACTTCACTCCACGTATCAGCCCAGTATGGCAGTTTCTCTGGGAATGGTGCACTCACTCTCTTAAGCGGTTTCCAAAGACAGATTGAATTGAAATCGGGATAAGCAAGTAGTGTTTTCAAAGCATGATTTGAATGCTTTTTTCCAATGTCGCTGCTCTGCAATTAGTTTTTCTTGGTCCAAGTTGCACATTTCCAATTCCTTAGCCTTGATTTAACTTGACCAACTCTTCTACTACTACTACTACTACTACTACTACTACTCTTATTCACCGCTATATGGGAGGCATTGCACTGTATTCAATGTGTCCGTAAAATAATGATCTATCTTGGCCTTTGCTGTTTGGTAGGTATAGGTGTGACAAGCTGCAGTAATGTGTTTGGCTTTGGATAGCTACATTTCTGCACACCCACCTGCTACAAGGCCTGCAGCCCCTTCGCCTCAGAACTTCCCCAGTCTTAATTCAAGCATTCAATTCCTACCACATCCCTCATGCAATGATATGTCGCTTCATTTTTGAAACATTGTCCCCCTCTTGTGGCCTTCCAACTTTGAAATTTACTGTTCAATTTTGAATTAATTCATATATGAATAAAATGGAAAAGCAACGATTTATCTGGCGAGTTATTTGAATGTTCTGCCTACGTCCACCTGTCTGACAGACGGACGGTATTCTAGTGGCTTGTAGCAGCAGCAGCAGCTAGGTGCGCTGCTTGCCTGCAGTAAATAGGATGTGTCCATCCATGGAACACTGTGATAGGAATCATGCCATTCATAGCACACAATGCTTGGATGTGTTCGACCACGTCTCACAATGGGACCACGTGTCACAATGGGCAGCCCACAGTCTGTAGCAGCTGCGCAGTAGTATTCAGCTTCAGTCTGCTGAGTGAGCCTGAGCAGACAGGTGGGCCATGCTCGCCTCCTGGTTACAATATCTGGCACCAGGAGAGTTAGGCCACGTTCACACGCTGCGGATTCCGCTGCGGATTAATCCGCACGGATTTAGCAAAAACCGCAGATAATCCGCAGGTCCAAAGACCTGCGGATTATCTGCGGTTTTGCCTGCGGTTTGGTCCTGCGGATTCACTATCTCCACAATGGTGGAGATAGGAACCCGCAGCGTTTTCCACAGAAAGAATTGACATGCAATTCTTTCTGCGGATTCAAAACCGCAGCAAATCCGCGCGGTTTTTTCCGCAGCGTCGGCACAGCGTTTTTTTTTACCCATTCAAATGAATGGTACTGTACACCGCAGCTAAAACTGCTGCGTGTCTGTAGCGGCCAATCCGCAGCGTGTGCACACAGCCTTAAAGCAAGACCTTTCATTTAGGGAGGGTAGTAGAGGGGGCGGTGTAGGAGCAGTGCTCCTCTGGCCTCTTTCCTAGTACTGAAGCGCGTTTGACCGTGAGGGGAGGGTGGCCTAACAAAAAAGGGGTTGGCCTATGCAAATTAAAAGCGCGTGGAGTGGAATCCTGGGGGAAAAAAAAAAAAAAAAAATCAGCCGCCTGCGCTTTTGTTATGCGCCCAGACTTGGTTTGAATGTCTTCCTCAGGGTGGTGTCTGTGTCATTCTCCACAATGGGTGCCTGTCTTAAGCCCTGTGGCCTTGCAAGCGGCAAACCATTTCTGGTTATCGCTTCTCGGCCTTTTGGCTAAGATCAAGTGTAGTATCTGTTCTTATCAGTTTAATATCTGATACGTCCCCTATCTGGGGACCATATATTAAATGGATTTTTAGAACAGGGAGATGGAAAAAGAGCTTGCTCACTTCACTCCACGTATCAGCCCAGTATGGCAGTTTCTCTGGGAATGGTGCACTCACTCTCTTAAGCGGTTTCCAAAGACAGATTGAATTGAAATCGGGATAAGCAAGTAGTGTTTTCAAAGCATGATTTGAATGCTTTTTTCCAATGTCGCTGCTCTGCAATTAGTTTTTCTTGGTCCAAGTTGCACATTTCCAATTCCTTAGCCTTGATTTAACTTGACCAACTCTTCTACTACTACTACTACTACTACTACTACTACTCTTATTCACCGCTATATGGGAGGCATTGCACTGTATTCAATGTGTCCGTAAAATAATGATCTATCTTGGCCTTTGCTGTTTGGTAGGTATAGGTGTGACAAGCTGCAGTAATGTGTTTGGCTTTGGATAGCTACATTTCTGCACACCCACCTGCTACAAGGCCTGCAGCCCCTTCGCCTCAGAACTTCCCCAGTCTTAATTCAAGCATTCAATTCCTACCACATCCCTCATGCAATGATATGTCGCTTCATTTTTGAAACATTGTCCCCCTCTTGTGGCCTTCCAACTTTGAAATTTACTGTTCAATTTTGAATTAATTCATATATGAATAAAATGGAAAAGCAACGATTTATCTGGCGAGTTATTTGAATGTTCTGCCTACGTCCACCTGTCTGACAGACGGACGGTATTCTAGTGGCTTGTAGCAGCAGCAGCAGCTAGGTGCGCTGCTTGCCTGCAGTAAATAGGATGTGTCCATCCATGGAACACTGTGATAGGAATCATGCCATTCATAGCACACAATGCTTGGATGTGTTCGACCACGTCTCACAATGGGACCACGTGTCACAATGGGCAGCCCACAGTCTGTAGCAGCTGCGCAGTAGTATTCAGCTTCAGTCTGCTGAGTGAGCCTGAGCAGACAGGTGGGCCATGCTCGCCTCCTGGTTACAATATCTGGCACCAGGAGAGTTAGGCCACGTTCACACGCTGCGGATTCCGCTGCGGATTAATCCGCACGGATTTAGCAAAAACCGCAGATAATCCGCAGGTCCAAAGACCTGCGGATTATCTGCGGTTTTGCCTGCGGTTTGGTCCTGCGGATTCACTATCTCCACAATGGTGGAGATAGGAACCCGCAGCGTTTTCCACAGAAAGAATTGACATGCAATTCTTTCTGCGGATTCAAAACCGCAGCAAATCCGCGCGGTTTTTTCCGCAGCGTCGGCACAGCGTTTTTTTTTACCCATTCAAATGAATGGTACTGTACACCGCAGCTAAAACTGCTGCGTGTCTGTAGCGGCCAATCCGCAGCGTGTGCACACAGCCTTAAAGCAAGACCTTTCATTTAGGGAGGGTAGTAGAGGGGGCGGTGTAGGAGCAGTGCTCCTCTGGCCTCTTTCCTAGTACTGAAGCGCGTTTGACCGTGAGGGGAGGGTGGCCTAACAAAAAAGGGGTTGGCCTATGCAAATTAAAAGCGCGTGGAGTGGAATCCTGGGGGAAAAAAAAAAAAAAAAAATCAGCCGCCTGCGCTTTTGTTATGCGCCCAGACTTGGTTTGAATGTCTTCCTCAGGGTGGTGTCTGTGTCATTCTCCACAATGGGTGCCTGTCTTAAGCCCTGTGGCCTTGCAAGCGGCAAACCATTTCTGGTTATCGCTTCTCGGCCTTTTGGCTAAGATCAAGTGTAGTATCTGTTCTTATCAGTTTAATATCTGATACGTCCCCTATCTGGGGACCATATATTAAATGGATTTTTAGAACAGGGAGATGGAAAAAGAGCTTGCTCACTTCACTCCACGTATCAGCCCAGTATGGCAGTTTCTCTGGGAATGGTGCACTCACTCTCTTAAGCGGTTTCCAAAGACAGATTGAATTGAAATCGGGATAAGCAAGTAGTGTTTTCAAAGCATGATTTGAATGCTTTTTTCCAATGTCGCTGCTCTGCAATTAGTTTTTCTTGGTCCAAGTTGCACATTTCCAATTCCTTAGCCTTGATTTAACTTGACCAACTCTTCTACTACTACTACTACTACTACTACTACTACTCTTATTCACCGCTATATGGGAGGCATTGCACTGTATTCAATGTGTCCGTAAAATAATGATCTATCTTGGCCTTTGCTGTTTGGTAGGTATAGGTGTGACAAGCTGCAGTAATGTGTTTGGCTTTGGATAGCTACATTTCTGCACACCCACCTGCTACAAGGCCTGCAGCCCCTTCGCCTCAGAACTTCCCCAGTCTTAATTCAAGCATTCAATTCCTACCACATCCCTCATGCAATGATATGTCGCTTCATTTTTGAAACATTGTCCCCCTCTTGTGGCCTTCCAACTTTGAAATTTACTGTTCAATTTTGAATTAATTCATATATGAATAAAATGGAAAAGCAACGATTTATCTGGCGAGTTATTTGAATGTTCTGCCTACGTCCACCTGTCTGACAGACGGACGGTATTCTAGTGGCTTGTAGCAGCAGCAGCAGCTAGGTGCGCTGCTTGCCTGCAGTAAATAGGATGTGTCCATCCATGGAACACTGTGATAGGAATCATGCCATTCATAGCACACAATGCTTGGATGTGTTCGACCACGTCTCACAATGGGACCACGTGTCACAATGGGCAGCCCACAGTCTGTAGCAGCTGCGCAGTAGTATTCAGCTTCAGTCTGCTGAGTGAGCCTGAGCAGACAGGTGGGCCATGCTCGCCTCCTGGTTACAATATCTGGCACCAGGAGAGTTAGGCCACGTTCACACGCTGCGGATTCCGCTGCGGATTAATCCGCACGGATTTAGCAAAAACCGCAGATAATCCGCAGGTCCAAAGACCTGCGGATTATCTGCGGTTTTGCCTGCGGTTTGGTCCTGCGGATTCACTATCTCCACAATGGTGGAGATAGGAACCCGCAGCGTTTTCCACAGAAAGAATTGACATGCAATTCTTTCTGCGGATTCAAAACCGCAGCAAATCCGCGCGGTTTTTTCCGCAGCGTCGGCACAGCGTTTTTTTTTACCCATTCAAATGAATGGTACTGTACACCGCAGCTAAAACTGCTGCGTGTCTGTAGCGGCCAATCTGCAGCGTGTGCACACAGCCTTAAAGCAAGACCTTTCATTTAGGGAGGGTAGTAGAGGGGGCGGTGTAGGAGCAGTGCTCCTCTGGCCTCTTTCCTAGTACTGAAGCGCGTTTGACCGTGAGGGGAGGGTGGCCTAACAAAAAAGGGGTTGGCCTATGCAAATTAAAAGCGCGTGGAGTGGAATCCTGGGGGAAAAAAAAAAAAAAAAAATCAGCCGCCTGCGCTTTTGTTATGCGCCCAGACTTGGTTTGAATGTCTTCCTCAGGGTGGTGTCTGTGTCATTCTCCACAATGGGTGCCTGTCTTAAGCCCTGTGGCCTTGCAAGCGGCAAACCATTTCTGGTTATCGCTTCTCGGCCTTTTGGCTAAGATCAAGTGTAGTATCTGTTCTTATCAGTTTAATATCTGATACGTCCCCTATCTGGGGACCATATATTAAATGGATTTTTAGAACAGGGAGATGGAAAAAGAGCTTGCTCACTTCACTCCACGTATCAGCCCAGTATGGCAGTTTCTCTGGGAATGGTGCACTCACTCTCTTAAGCGGTTTCCAAAGACAGATTGAATTGAAATCGGGATAAGCAAGTAGTGTTTTCAAAGCATGATTTGAATGCTTTTTTCCAATGTCGCTGCTCTGCAATTAGTTTTTCTTGGTCCAAGTTGCACATTTCCAATTCCTTAGCCTTGATTTAACTTGACCAACTCTTCTACTACTACTACTACTACTACTACTACTACTCTTATTCACCGCTATATGGGAGGCATTGCACTGTATTCAATGTGTCCGTAAAATAATGATCTATCTTGGCCTTTGCTGTTTGGTAGGTATAGGTGTGACAAGCTGCAGTAATGTGTTTGGCTTTGGATAGCTACATTTCTGCACACCCACCTGCTACAAGGCCTGCAGCCCCTTCGCCTCAGAACTTCCCCAGTCTTAATTCAAGCATTCAATTCCTACCACATCCCTCATGCAATGATATGTCGCTTCATTTTTGAAACATTGTCCCCCTCTTGTGGCCTTCCAACTTTGAAATTTACTGTTCAATTTTGAATTAATTCATATATGAATAAAATGGAAAAGCAACGATTTATCTGGCGAGTTATTTGAATGTTCTGCCTACGTCCACCTGTCTGACAGACGGACGGTATTCTAGTGGCTTGTAGCAGCAGCAGCAGCTAGGTGCGCTGCTTGCCTGCAGTAAATAGGATGTGTCCATCCATGGAACACTGTGATAGGAATCATGCCATTCATAGCACACAATGCTTGGATGTGTTCGACCACGTCTCACAATGGGACCACGTGTCACAATGGGCAGCCCACAGTCTGTAGCAGCTGCGCAGTAGTATTCAGCTTCAGTCTGCTGAGTGAGCCTGAGCAGACAGGTGGGCCATGCTCGCCTCCTGGTTACAATATCTGGCACCAGGAGAGTTAGGCCACGTTCACACGCTGCGGATTCCGCTGCGGATTAATCCGCACGGATTTAGCAAAAACCGCAGATAATCCGCAGGTCCAAAGACCTGCGGATTATCTGCGGTTTTGCCTGCGGTTTGGTCCTGCGGATTCACTATCTCCACAATGGTGGAGATAGGAACCCGCAGCGTTTTCCACAGAAAGAATTGACATGCAATTCTTTCTGCGGATTCAAAACCGCAGCAAATCCGCGCGGTTTTTTCCGCAGCGTCGGCACAGCGTTTTTTTTTACCCATTCAAATGAATGGTACTGTACACCGCAGCTAAAACTGCTGCGTGTCTGTAGCGGCCAATCCGCAGCGTGTGCACACAGCCTTAAAGCAAGACCTTTCATTTAGGGAGGGTAGTAGAGGGGGCGGTGTAGGAGCAGTGCTCCTCTGGCCTCTTTCCTAGTACTGAAGCGCGTTTGACCGTGAGGGGAGGGTGGCCTAACAAAAAAGGGGTTGGCCTATGCAAATTAAAAGCGCGTGGAGTGGAATCCTGGGGGAAAAAAAAAAAAAAAAAATCAGCCGCCTGCGCTTTTGTTATGCGCCCAGACTTGGTTTGAATGTCTTCCTCAGGGTGGTGTCTGTGTCATTCTCCACAATGGGTGCCTGTCTTAAGCCCTGTGGCCTTGCAAGCGGCAAACCATTTCTGGTTATCGCTTCTCGGCCTTTTGGCTAAGATCAAGTGTAGTATCTGTTCTTATCAGTTTAATATCTGATACGTCCCCTATCTGGGGACCATATATTAAATGGATTTTTAGAACAGGGAGATGGAAAAAGAGCTTGCTCACTTCACTCCACGTATCAGCCCAGTATGGCAGTTTCTCTGGGAATGGTGCACTCACTCTCTTAAGCGGTTTCCAAAGACAGATTGAATTGAAATCGGGATAAGCAAGTAGTGTTTTCAAAGCATGATTTGAATGCTTTTTTCCAATGTCGCTGCTCTGCAATTAGTTTTTCTTGGTCCAAGTTGCACATTTCCAATTCCTTAGCCTTGATTTAACTTGACCAACTCTTCTACTACTACTACTACTACTACTACTACTACTCTTATTCACCGCTATATGGGAGGCATTGCACTGTATTCAATGTGTCCGTAAAATAATGATCTATCTTGGCCTTTGCTGTTTGGTAGGTATAGGTGTGACAAGCTGCAGTAATGTGTTTGGCTTTGGATAGCTACATTTCTGCACACCCACCTGCTACAAGGCCTGCAGCCCCTTCGCCTCAGAACTTCCCCAGTCTTAATTCAAGCATTCAATTCCTACCACATCCCTCATGCAATGATATGTCGCTTCATTTTTGAAACATTGTCCCCCTCTTGTGGCCTTCCAACTTTGAAATTTACTGTTCAATTTTGAATTAATTCATATATGAATAAAATGGAAAAGCAACGATTTATCTGGCGAGTTATTTGAATGTTCTGCCTACGTCCACCTGTCTGACAGACGGACGGTATTCTAGTGGCTTGTAGCAGCAGCAGCAGCTAGGTGCGCTGCTTGCCTGCAGTAAATAGGATGTGTCCATCCATGGAACACTGTGATAGGAATCATGCCATTCATAGCACACAATGCTTGGATGTGTTCGACCACGTCTCACAATGGGACCACGTGTCACAATGGGCAGCCCACAGTCTGTAGCAGCTGCGCAGTAGTATTCAGCTTCAGTCTGCTGAGTGAGCCTGAGCAGACAGGTGGGCCATGCTCGCCTCCTGGTTACAATATCTGGCACCAGGAGAGTTAGGCCACGTTCACACGCTGCGGATTCCGCTGCGGATTAATCCGCACGGATTTAGCAAAAACCGCAGATAATCCGCAGGTCCAAAGACCTGCGGATTATCTGCGGTTTTGCCTGCGGTTTGGTCCTGCGGATTCACTATCTCCACAATGGTGGAGATAGGAACCCGCAGCGTTTTCCACAGAAAGAATTGACATGCAATTCTTTCTGCGGATTCAAAACCGCAGCAAATCCGCGCGGTTTTTTCCGCAGCGTCGGCACAGCGTTTTTTTTTACCCATTCAAATGAATGGTACTGTACACCGCAGCTAAAACTGCTGCGTGTCTGTAGCGGCCAATCCGCAGCGTGTGCACACAGCCTTAAAGCAAGACCTTTCATTTAGGGAGGGTAGTAGAGGGGGCGGTGTAGGAGCAGTGCTCCTCTGGCCTCTTTCCTAGTACTGAAGCGCGTTTGACCGTGAGGGGAGGGTGGCCTAACAAAAAAGGGGTTGGCCTATGCAAATTAAAAGCGCGTGGAGTGGAATCCTGGGGGAAAAAAAAAAAAAAAAAATCAGCCGCCTGCGCTTTTGTTATGCGCCCAGACTTGGTTTGAATGTCTTCCTCAGGGTGGTGTCTGTGTCATTCTCCACAATGGGTGCCTGTCTTAAGCCCTGTGGCCTTGCAAGCGGCAAACCATTTCTGGTTATCGCTTCTCGGCCTTTTGGCTAAGATCAAGTGTAGTATCTGTTCTTATCAGTTTAATATCTGATACGTCCCCTATCTGGGGACCATATATTAAATGGATTTTTAGAACAGGGAGATGGAAAAAGAGCTTGCTCACTTCACTCCACGTATCAGCCCAGTATGGCAGTTTCTCTGGGAATGGTGCACTCACTCTCTTAAGCGGTTTCCAAAGACAGATTGAATTGAAATCGGGATAAGCAAGTAGTGTTTTCAAAGCATGATTTGAATGCTTTTTTCCAATGTCGCTGCTCTGCAATTAGTTTTTCTTGGTCCAAGTTGCACATTTCCAATTCCTTAGCCTTGATTTAACTTGACCAACTCTTCTACTACTACTACTACTACTACTACTACTACTCTTATTCACCGCTATATGGGAGGCATTGCACTGTATTCAATGTGTCCGTAAAATAATGATCTATCTTGGCCTTTGCTGTTTGGTAGGTATAGGTGTGACAAGCTGCAGTAATGTGTTTGGCTTTGGATAGCTACATTTCTGCACACCCACCTGCTACAAGGCCTGCAGCCCCTTCGCCTCAGAACTTCCCCAGTCTTAATTCAAGCATTCAATTCCTACCACATCCCTCATGCAATGATATGTCGCTTCATTTTTGAAACATTGTCCCCCTCTTGTGGCCTTCCAACTTTGAAATTTACTGTTCAATTTTGAATTAATTCATATATGAATAAAATGGAAAAGCAACGATTTATCTGGCGAGTTATTTGAATGTTCTGCCTACGTCCACCTGTCTGACAGACGGACGGTATTCTAGTGGCTTGTAGCAGCAGCAGCAGCTAGGTGCGCTGCTTGCCTGCAGTAAATAGGATGTGTCCATCCATGGAACACTGTGATAGGAATCATGCCATTCATAGCACACAATGCTTGGATGTGTTCGACCACGTCTCACAATGGGACCACGTGTCACAATGGGCAGCCCACAGTCTGTAGCAGCTGCGCAGTAGTATTCAGCTTCAGTCTGCTGAGTGAGCCTGAGCAGACAGGTGGGCCATGCTCGCCTCCTGGTTACAATATCTGGCACCAGGAGAGTTAGGCCACGTTCACACGCTGCGGATTCCGCTGCGGATTAATCCGCACGGATTTAGCAAAAACCGCAGATAATCCGCAGGTCCAAAGACCTGCGGATTATCTGCGGTTTTGCCTGCGGTTTGGTCCTGCGGATTCACTATCTCCACAATGGTGGAGATAGGAACCCGCAGCGTTTTCCACAGAAAGAATTGACATGCAATTCTTTCTGCGGATTCAAAACCGCAGCAAATCCGCGCGGTTTTTTCCGCAGCGTCGGCACAGCGTTTTTTTTTACCCATTCAAATGAATGGTACTGTACACCGCAGCTAAAACTGCTGCGTGTCTGTAGCGGCCAATCCGCAGCGTGTGCACACAGCCTTAAAGCAAGACCTTTCATTTAGGGAGGGTAGTAGAGGGGGCGGTGTAGGAGCAGTGCTCCTCTGGCCTCTTTCCTAGTACTGAAGCGCGTTTGACCGTGAGGGGAGGGTGGCCTAACAAAAAAGGGGTTGGCCTATGCAAATTAAAAGCGCGTGGAGTGGAATCCTGGGGGAAAAAAAAAAAAAAAAAATCAGCCGCCTGCGCTTTTGTTATGCGCCCAGACTTGGTTTGAATGTCTTCCTCAGGGTGGTGTCTGTGTCATTCTCCACAATGGGTGCCTGTCTTAAGCCCTGTGGCCTTGCAAGCGGCAAACCATTTCTGGTTATCGCTTCTCGGCCTTTTGGCTAAGATCAAGTGTAGTATCTGTTCTTATCAGTTTAATATCTGATACGTCCCCTATCTGGGGACCATATATTAAATGGATTTTTAGAACAGGGAGATGGAAAAAGAGCTTGCTCACTTCACTCCACGTATCAGCCCAGTATGGCAGTTTCTCTGGGAATGGTGCACTCACTCTCTTAAGCGGTTTCCAAAGACAGATTGAATTGAAATCGGGATAAGCAAGTAGTGTTTTCAAAGCATGATTTGAATGCTTTTTTCCAATGTCGCTGCTCTGCAATTAGTTTTTCTTGGTCCAAGTTGCACATTTCCAATTCCTTAGCCTTGATTTAACTTGACCAACTCTTCTACTACTACTACTACTACTACTACTACTACTCTTATTCACCGCTATATGGGAGGCATTGCACTGTATTCAATGTGTCCGTAAAATAATGATCTATCTTGGCCTTTGCTGTTTGGTAGGTATAGGTGTGACAAGCTGCAGTAATGTGTTTGGCTTTGGATAGCTACATTTCTGCACACCCACCTGCTACAAGGCCTGCAGCCCCTTCGCCTCAGAACTTCCCCAGTCTTAATTCAAGCATTCAATTCCTACCACATCCCTCATGCAATGATATGTCGCTTCATTTTTGAAACATTGTCCCCCTCTTGTGGCCTTCCAACTTTGAAATTTACTGTTCAATTTTGAATTAATTCATATATGAATAAAATGGAAAAGCAACGATTTATCTGGCGAGTTATTTGAATGTTCTGCCTACGTCCACCTGTCTGACAGACGGACGGTATTCTAGTGGCTTGTAGCAGCAGCAGCAGCTAGGTGCGCTGCTTGCCTGCAGTAAATAGGATGTGTCCATCCATGGAACACTGTGATAGGAATCATGCCATTCATAGCACACAATGCTTGGATGTGTTCGACCACGTCTCACAATGGGACCACGTGTCACAATGGGCAGCCCACAGTCTGTAGCAGCTGCGCAGTAGTATTCAGCTTCAGTCTGCTGAGTGAGCCTGAGCAGACAGGTGGGCCATGCTCGCCTCCTGGTTACAATATCTGGCACCAGGAGAGTTAGGCCACGTTCACACGCTGCGGATTCCGCTGCGGATTAATCCGCACGGATTTAGCAAAAACCGCAGATAATCCGCAGGTCCAAAGACCTGCGGATTATCTGCGGTTTTGCCTGCGGTTTGGTCCTGCGGATTCACTATCTCCACAATGGTGGAGATAGGAACCCGCAGCGTTTTCCACAGAAAGAATTGACATGCAATTCTTTCTGCGGATTCAAAACCGCAGCAAATCCGCGCGGTTTTTTCCGCAGCGTCGGCACAGCGTTTTTTTTTACCCATTCAAATGAATGGTACTGTACACCGCAGCTAAAACTGCTGCGTGTCTGTAGCGGCCAATCCGCAGCGTGTGCACACAGCCTTAAAGCAAGACCTTTCATTTAGGGAGGGTAGTAGAGGGGGCGGTGTAGGAGCAGTGCTCCTCTGGCCTCTTTCCTAGTACTGAAGCGCGTTTGACCGTGAGGGGAGGGTGGCCTAACAAAAAAGGGGTTGGCCTATGCAAATTAAAAGCGCGTGGAGTGGAATCCTGGGGGAAAAAAAAAAAAAAAAAATCAGCCGCCTGCGCTTTTGTTATGCGCCCAGACTTGGTTTGAATGTCTTCCTCAGGGTGGTGTCTGTGTCATTCTCCACAATGGGTGCCTGTCTTAAGCCCTGTGGCCTTGCAAGCGGCAAACCATTTCTGGTTATCGCTTCTCGGCCTTTTGGCTAAGATCAAGTGTAGTATCTGTTCTTATCAGTTTAATATCTGATACGTCCCCTATCTGGGGACCATATATTAAATGGATTTTTAGAACAGGGAGATGGAAAAAGAGCTTGCTCACTTCACTCCACGTATCAGCCCAGTATGGCAGTTTCTCTGGGAATGGTGCACTCACTCTCTTAAGCGGTTTCCAAAGACAGATTGAATTGAAATCGGGATAAGCAAGTAGTGTTTTCAAAGCATGATTTGAATGCTTTTTTCCAATGTCGCTGCTCTGCAATTAGTTTTTCTTGGTCCAAGTTGCACATTTCCAATTCCTTAGCCTTGATTTAACTTGACCAACTCTTCTACTACTACTACTACTACTACTACTACTACTCTTATTCACCGCTATATGGGAGGCATTGCACTGTATTCAATGTGTCCGTAAAATAATGATCTATCTTGGCCTTTGCTGTTTGGTAGGTATAGGTGTGACAAGCTGCAGTAATGTGTTTGGCTTTGGATAGCTACATTTCTGCACACCCACCTGCTACAAGGCCTGCAGCCCCTTCGCCTCAGAACTTCCCCAGTCTTAATTCAAGCATTCAATTCCTACCACATCCCTCATGCAATGATATGTCGCTTCATTTTTGAAACATTGTCCCCCTCTTGTGGCCTTCCAACTTTGAAATTTACTGTTCAATTTTGAATTAATTCATATATGAATAAAATGGAAAAGCAACGATTTATCTGGCGAGTTATTTGAATGTTCTGCCTACGTCCACCTGTCTGACAGACGGACGGTATTCTAGTGGCTTGTAGCAGCAGCAGCAGCTAGGTGCGCTGCTTGCCTGCAGTAAATAGGATGTGTCCATCCATGGAACACTGTGATAGGAATCATGCCATTCATAGCACACAATGCTTGGATGTGTTCGACCACGTCTCACAATGGGACCACGTGTCACAATGGGCAGCCCACAGTCTGTAGCAGCTGCGCAGTAGTATTCAGCTTCAGTCTGCTGAGTGAGCCTGAGCAGACAGGTGGGCCATGCTCGCCTCCTGGTTACAATATCTGGCACCAGGAGAGTTAGGCCACGTTCACACGCTGCGGATTCCGCTGCGGATTAATCCGCACGGATTTAGCAAAAACCGCAGATAATCCGCAGGTCCAAAGACCTGCGGATTATCTGCGGTTTTGCCTGCGGTTTGGTCCTGCGGATTCACTATCTCCACAATGGTGGAGATAGGAACCCGCAGCGTTTTCCACAGAAAGAATTGACATGCAATTCTTTCTGCGGATTCAAAACCGCAGCAAATCCGCGCGGTTTTTTCCGCAGCGTCGGCACAGCGTTTTTTTTTACCCATTCAAATGAATGGTACTGTACACCGCAGCTAAAACTGCTGCGTGTCTGTAGCGGCCAATCCGCAGCGTGTGCACACAGCCTTAAAGCAAGACCTTTCATTTAGGGAGGGTAGTAGAGGGGGCGGTGTAGGAGCAGTGCTCCTCTGGCCTCTTTCCTAGTACTGAAGCGCGTTTGACCGTGAGGGGAGGGTGGCCTAACAAAAAAGGGGTTGGCCTATGCAAATTAAAAGCGCGTGGAGTGGAATCCTGGGGGAAAAAAAAAAAAAAAAAATCAGCCGCCTGCGCTTTTGTTATGCGCCCAGACTTGGTTTGAATGTCTTCCTCAGGGTGGTGTCTGTGTCATTCTCCACAATGGGTGCCTGTCTTAAGCCCTGTGGCCTTGCAAGCGGCAAACCATTTCTGGTTATCGCTTCTCGGCCTTTTGGCTAAGATCAAGTGTAGTATCTGTTCTTATCAGTTTAATATCTGATACGTCCCCTATCTGGGGACCATATATTAAATGGATTTTTAGAACAGGGAGATGGAAAAAGAGCTTGCTCACTTCACTCCACG
Source organism: Dendrobates tinctorius (assembly GCF_039654945.1). Taxonomy (NCBI): domain Eukaryota; kingdom Metazoa; phylum Chordata; class Amphibia; order Anura; family Dendrobatidae; genus Dendrobates; species Dendrobates tinctorius. Next base: position 10,647 of record NW_027362330.1, on the reverse strand, counting down.
TATCAGCCCAGTATGGCAGTTTCTCTGGGAATGGTGCACTCACTCTCTTAAGCGGTTTCCAAAGACAGATTGAATTGAAATCGGGATAAGCAAGTAGTGTTTTCAAAGCATGATTTGAATGCTTTTTTCCAATGTCGCTGCTCTGCAATTAGTTTTTCTTGGTCCAAGTTGCACATTTCCAATTCCTTAGCCTTGATTTAACTTGACCAACTCTTCTACTACTACTACTACTACTACTACTACTACTCTTATTCACCGCTATATGGGAGGCATTGCACTGTATTCAATGTGTCCGTAAAATAATGATCTATCTTGGCCTTTGCTGTTTGGTAGGTATAGGTGTGACAAGCTGCAGTAATGTGTTTGGCTTTGGATAGCTACATTTCTGCACACCCACCTGCTACAAGGCCTGCAGCCCCTTCGCCTCAGAACTTCCCCAGTCTTAATTCAAGCATTCAATTCCTACCACATCCCTCATGCAATGATATGTCGCTTCATTTTTGAAACATTGTCCCCCTCTTGTGGCCTTCCAACTTTGAAATTTACTGTTCAATTTTGAATTAATTCATATATGAATAAAATGGAAAAGCAACGATTTATCTGGCGAGTTATTTGAATGTTCTGCCTACGTCCACCTGTCTGACAGACGGACGGTATTCTAGTGGCTTGTAGCAGCAGCAGCAGCTAGGTGCGCTGCTTGCCTGCAGTAAATAGGATGTGTCCATCCATGGAACACTGTGATAGGAATCATGCCATTCATAGCACACAATGCTTGGATGTGTTCGACCACGTCTCACAATGGGACCACGTGTCACAATGGGCAGCCCACAGTCTGTAGCAGCTGCGCAGTAGTATTCAGCTTCAGTCTGCTGAGTGAGCCTGAGCAGACAGGTGGGCCATGCTCGCCTCCTGGTTACAATATCTGGCACCAGGAGAGTTAGGCCACGTTCACACGCTGCGGATTCCGCTGCGGATTAATCCGCACGGATTTAGCAAAAACCGCAGATAATCCGCAGGTCCAAAGACCTGCGGATTATCTGCGGTTTTGCCTGCGGTTTGGTCCTGCGGATTCACTATCTCCACAATGGTGGAGATAGGAACCCGCAGCGTTTTCCACAGAAAGAATTGACATGCAATTCTTTCTGCGGATTCAAAACCGCAGCAAATCCGCGCGGTTTTTTCCGCAGCGTCGGCACAGCGTTTTTTTTTACCCATTCAAATGAATGGTACTGTACACCGCAGCTAAAACTGCTGCGTGTCTGTAGCGGCCAATCCGCAGCGTGTGCACACAGCCTTAAAGCAAGACCTTTCATTTAGGGAGGGTAGTAGAGGGGGCGGTGTAGGAGCAGTGCTCCTCTGGCCTCTTTCCTAGTACTGAAGCGCGTTTGACCGTGAGGGGAGGGTGGCCTAACAAAAAAGGGGTTGGCCTATGCAAATTAAAAGCGCGTGGAGTGGAATCCTGGGGGAAAAAAAAAAAAAAAAAATCAGCCGCCTGCGCTTTTGTTATGCGCCCAGACTTGGTTTGAATGTCTTCCTCAGGGTGGTGTCTGTGTCATTCTCCACAATGGGTGCCTGTCTTAAGCCCTGTGGCCTTGCAAGCGGCAAACCATTTCTGGTTATCGCTTCTCGGCCTTTTGGCTAAGATCAAGTGTAGTATCTGTTCTTATCAGTTTAATATCTGATACGTCCCCTATCTGGGGACCATATATTAAATGGATTTTTAGAACAGGGAGATGGAAAAAGAGCTTGCTCACTTCACTCCACGTATCAGCCCAGTATGGCAGTTTCTCTGGGAATGGTGCACTCACTCTCTTAAGCGGTTTCCAAAGACAGATTGAATTGAAATCGGGATAAGCAAGTAGTGTTTTCAAAGCATGATTTGAATGCTTTTTTCCAATGTCGCTGCTCTGCAATTAGTTTTTCTTGGTCCAAGTTGCACATTTCCAATTCCTTAGCCTTGATTTAACTTGACCAACTCTTCTACTACTACTACTACTACTACTACTACTACTCTTATTCACCGCTATATGGGAGGCATTGCACTGTATTCAATGTGTCCGTAAAATAATGATCTATCTTGGCCTTTGCTGTTTGGTAGGTATAGGTGTGACAAGCTGCAGTAATGTGTTTGGCTTTGGATAGCTACATTTCTGCACACCCACCTGCTACAAGGCCTGCAGCCCCTTCGCCTCAGAACTTCCCCAGTCTTAATTCAAGCATTCAATTCCTACCACATCCCTCATGCAATGATATGTCGCTTCATTTTTGAAACATTGTCCCCCTCTTGTGGCCTTCCAACTTTGAAATTTACTGTTCAATTTTGAATTAATTCATATATGAATAAAATGGAAAAGCAACGATTTATCTGGCGAGTTATTTGAATGTTCTGCCTACGTCCACCTGTCTGACAGACGGACGGTATTCTAGTGGCTTGTAGCAGCAGCAGCAGCTAGGTGCGCTGCTTGCCTGCAGTAAATAGGATGTGTCCATCCATGGAACACTGTGATAGGAATCATGCCATTCATAGCACACAATGCTTGGATGTGTTCGACCACGTCTCACAATGGGACCACGTGTCACAATGGGCAGCCCACAGTCTGTAGCAGCTGCGCAGTAGTATTCAGCTTCAGTCTGCTGAGTGAGCCTGAGCAGACAGGTGGGCCATGCTCGCCTCCTGGTTACAATATCTGGCACCAGGAGAGTTAGGCCACGTTCACACGCTGCGGATTCCGCTGCGGATTAATCCGCACGGATTTAGCAAAAACCGCAGATAATCCGCAGGTCCAAAGACCTGCGGATTATCTGCGGTTTTGCCTGCGGTTTGGTCCTGCGGATTCACTATCTCCACAATGGTGGAGATAGGAACCCGCAGCGTTTTCCACAGAAAGAATTGACATGCAATTCTTTCTGCGGATTCAAAACCGCAGCAAATCCGCGCGGTTTTTTCCGCAGCGTCGGCACAGCGTTTTTTTTTACCCATTCAAATGAATGGTACTGTACACCGCAGCTAAAACTGCTGCGTGTCTGTAGCGGCCAATCCGCAGCGTGTGCACACAGCCTTAAAGCAAGACCTTTCATTTAGGGAGGGTAGTAGAGGGGGCGGTGTAGGAGCAGTGCTCCTCTGGCCTCTTTCCTAGTACTGAAGCGCGTTTGACCGTGAGGGGAGGGTGGCCTAACAAAAAAGGGGTTGGCCTATGCAAATTAAAAGCGCGTGGAGTGGAATCCTGGGGGAAAAAAAAAAAAAAAAAATCAGCCGCCTGCGCTTTTGTTATGCGCCCAGACTTGGTTTGAATGTCTTCCTCAGGGTGGTGTCTGTGTCATTCTCCACAATGGGTGCCTGTCTTAAGCCCTGTGGCCTTGCAAGCGGCAAACCATTTCTGGTTATCGCTTCTCGGCCTTTTGGCTAAGATCAAGTGTAGTATCTGTTCTTATCAGTTTAATATCTGATACGTCCCCTATCTGGGGACCATATATTAAATGGATTTTTAGAACAGGGAGATGGAAAAAGAGCTTGCTCACTTCACTCCACGTATCAGCCCAGTATGGCAGTTTCTCTGGGAATGGTGCACTCACTCTCTTAAGCGGTTTCCAAAGACAGATTGAATTGAAATCGGGATAAGCAAGTAGTGTTTTCAAAGCATGATTTGAATGCTTTTTTCCAATGTCGCTGCTCTGCAATTAGTTTTTCTTGGTCCAAGTTGCACATTTCCAATTCCTTAGCCTTGATTTAACTTGACCAACTCTTCTACTACTACTACTACTACTACTACTACTACTCTTATTCACCGCTATATGGGAGGCATTGCACTGTATTCAATGTGTCCGTAAAATAATGATCTATCTTGGCCTTTGCTGTTTGGTAGGTATAGGTGTGACAAGCTGCAGTAATGTGTTTGGCTTTGGATAGCTACATTTCTGCACACCCACCTGCTACAAGGCCTGCAGCCCCTTCGCCTCAGAACTTCCCCAGTCTTAATTCAAGCATTCAATTCCTACCACATCCCTCATGCAATGATATGTCGCTTCATTTTTGAAACATTGTCCCCCTCTTGTGGCCTTCCAACTTTGAAATTTACTGTTCAATTTTGAATTAATTCATATATGAATAAAATGGAAAAGCAACGATTTATCTGGCGAGTTATTTGAATGTTCTGCCTACGTCCACCTGTCTGACAGACGGACGGTATTCTAGTGGCTTGTAGCAGCAGCAGCAGCTAGGTGCGCTGCTTGCCTGCAGTAAATAGGATGTGTCCATCCATGGAACACTGTGATAGGAATCATGCCATTCATAGCACACAATGCTTGGATGTGTTCGACCACGTCTCACAATGGGACCACGTGTCACAATGGGCAGCCCACAGTCTGTAGCAGCTGCGCAGTAGTATTCAGCTTCAGTCTGCTGAGTGAGCCTGAGCAGACAGGTGGGCCATGCTCGCCTCCTGGTTACAATATCTGGCACCAGGAGAGTTAGGCCACGTTCACACGCTGCGGATTCCGCTGCGGATTAATCCGCACGGATTTAGCAAAAACCGCAGATAATCCGCAGGTCCAAAGACCTGCGGATTATCTGCGGTTTTGCCTGCGGTTTGGTCCTGCGGATTCACTATCTCCACAATGGTGGAGATAGGAACCCGCAGCGTTTTCCACAGAAAGAATTGACATGCAATTCTTTCTGCGGATTCAAAACCGCAGCAAATCCGCGCGGTTTTTTCCGCAGCGTCGGCACAGCGTTTTTTTTTACCCATTCAAATGAATGGTACTGTACACCGCAGCTAAAACTGCTGCGTGTCTGTAGCGGCCAATCCGCAGCGTGTGCACACAGCCTTAAAGCAAGACCTTTCATTTAGGGAGGGTAGTAGAGGGGGGCGGTGTAGGAGCAGTGCTCCTCTGGCCTCTTTCCTAGTACTGAAGCGCGTTTGACCGTGAGGGGAGGGTGGCCTAACAAAAAAGGGGTTGGCCTATGCAAATTAAAAGCGCGTGGAGTGGAATCCTGGGGGAAAAAAAAAAAAAAAAAATCAGCCGCCTGCGCTTTTGTTATGCGCCCAGACTTGGTTTGAATGTCTTCCTCAGGGTGGTGTCTGTGTCATTCTCCACAATGGGTGCCTGTCTTAAGCCCTGTGGCCTTGCAAGCGGCAAACCATTTCTGGTTATCGCTTCTCGGCCTTTTGGCTAAGATCAAGTGTAGTATCTGTTCTTATCAGTTTAATATCTGATACGTCCCCTATCTGGGGACCATATATTAAATGGATTTTTAGAACAGGGAGATGGAAAAAGAGCTTGCTCACTTCACTCCACGTATCAGCCCAGTATGGCAGTTTCTCTGGGAATGGTGCACTCACTCTCTTAAGCGGTTTCCAAAGACAGATTGAATTGAAATCGGGATAAGCAAGTAGTGTTTTCAAAGCATGATTTGAATGCTTTTTTCCAATGTCGCTGCTCTGCAATTAGTTTTTCTTGGTCCAAGTTGCACATTTCCAATTCCTTAGCCTTGATTTAACTTGACCAACTCTTCTACTACTACTACTACTACTACTACTACTACTCTTATTCACCGCTATATGGGAGGCATTGCACTGTATTCAATGTGTCCGTAAAATAATGATCTATCTTGGCCTTTGCTGTTTGGTAGGTATAGGTGTGACAAGCTGCAGTAATGTGTTTGGCTTTGGATAGCTACATTTCTGCACACCCACCTGCTACAAGGCCTGCAGCCCTTCGCCTCAGAACTTCCCCAGTCTTAATTCAAGCATTCAATTCCTACCACATCCCTCATGCAATGATATGTCGCTTCATTTTTGAAACATTGTCCCCCTCTTGTGGCCTTCCAACTTTGAAATTTACTGTTCAATTTTGAATTAATTCATATATGAATAAAATGGAAAAGCAACGATTTATCTGGCGAGTTATTTGAATGTTCTGCCTACGTCCACCTGTCTGACAGACGGACGGTATTCTAGTGGCTTGTAGCAGCAGCAGCAGCTAGGTGCGCTGCTTGCCTGCAGTAAATAGGATGTGTCCATCCATGGAACACTGTGATAGGAATCATGCCATTCATAGCACACAATGCTTGGATGTGTTCGACCACGTCTCACAATGGGACCACGTGTCACAATGGGCAGCCCACAGTCTGTAGCAGCTGCGCAGTAGTATTCAGCTTCAGTCTGCTGAGTGAGCCTGAGCAGACAGGTGGGCCATGCTCGCCTCCTGGTTACAATATCTGGCACCAGGAGAGTTAGGCCACGTTCACACGCTGCGGATTCCGCTGCGGATTAATCCGCACGGATTTAGCAAAAACCGCAGATAATCCGCAGGTCCAAAGACCTGCGGATTATCTGCGGTTTTGCCTGCGGTTTGGTCCTGCGGATTCACTATCTCCACAATGGTGGAGATAGGAACCCGCAGCGTTTTCCACAGAAAGAATTGACATGCAATTCTTTCTGCGGATTCAAAACCGCAGCAAATCCGCGCGGTTTTTTCCGCAGCGTCGGCACAGCGTTTTTTTTTTACCCATTCAAATGAATGGTACTGTACACCGCAGCTAAAACTGCTGCGTGTCTGTAGCGGCCAATCCGCAGCGTGTGCACACAGCCTTAAAGCAAGACCTTTCATTTAGGGAGGGTAGTAGAGGGGGCGGTGTAGGAGCAGTGCTCCTCTGGCCTCTTTCCTAGTACTGAAGCGCGTTTGACCGTGAGGGGAGGGTGGCCTAACAAAAAAGGGGTTGGCCTATGCAAATTAAAAGCGCGTGGAGTGGAATCCTGGGGGAAAAAAAAAAAAAAAAAATCAGCCGCCTGCGCTTTTGTTATGCGCCCAGACTTGGTTTGAATGTCTTCCTCAGGGTGGTGTCTGTGTCATTCTCCACAATGGGTGCCTGTCTTAAGCCCTGTGGCCTTGCAAGCGGCAAACCATTTCTGGTTATCGCTTCTCGGCCTTTTGGCTAAGATCAAGTGTAGTATCTGTTCTTATCAGTTTAATATCTGATACGTCCCCTATCTGGGGACCATATATTAAATGGATTTTTAGAACAGGGAGATGGAAAAAGAGCTTGCTCACTTCACTCCACGTATCAGCCCAGTATGGCAGTTTCTCTGGGAATGGTGCACTCACTCTCTTAAGCGGTTTCCAAAGACAGATTGAATTGAAATCGGGATAAGCAAGTAGTGTTTTCAAAGCATGATTTGAATGCTTTTTTCCAATGTCGCTGCTCTGCAATTAGTTTTTCTTGGTCCAAGTTGCACATTTCCAATTCCTTAGCCTTGATTTAACTTGACCAACTCTTCTACTACTACTACTACTACTACTACTACTACTCTTATTCACCGCTATATGGGAGGCATTGCACTGTATTCAATGTGTCCGTAAAATAATGATCTATCTTGGCCTTTGCTGTTTGGTAGGTATAGGTGTGACAAGCTGCAGTAATGTGTTTGGCTTTGGATAGCTACATTTCTGCACACCCACCTGCTACAAGGCCTGCAGCCCCTTCGCCTCAGAACTTCCCCAGTCTTAATTCAAGCATTCAATTCCTACCACATCCCTCATGCAATGATATGTCGCTTCATTTTTGAAACATTGTCCCCCTCTTGTGGCCTTCCAACTTTGAAATTTACTGTTCAATTTTGAATTAATTCATATATGAATAAAATGGAAAAGCAACGATTTATCTGGCGAGTTATTTGAATGTTCTGCCTACGTCCACCTGTCTGACAGACGGACGGTATTCTAGTGGCTTGTAGCAGCAGCAGCAGCTAGGTGCGCTGCTTGCCTGCAGTAAATAGGATGTGTCCATCCATGGAACACTGTGATAGGAATCATGCCATTCATAGCACACAATGCTTGGATGTGTTCGACCACGTCTCACAATGGGACCACGTGTCACAATGGGCAGCCCACAGTCTGTAGCAGCTGCGCAGTAGTATTCAGCTTCAGTCTGCTGAGTGAGCCTGAGCAGACAGGTGGGCCATGCTCGCCTCCTGGTTACAATATCTGGCACCAGGAGAGTTAGGCCACGTTCACACGCTGCGGATTCCGCTGCGGATTAATCCGCACGGATTTAGCAAAAACCGCAGATAATCCGCAGGTCCAAAGACCTGCGGATTATCTGCGGTTTTGCCTGCGGTTTGGTCCTGCGGATTCACTATCTCCACAATGGTGGAGATAGGAACCCGCAGCGTTTTCCACAGAAAGAATTGACATGCAATTCTTTCTGCGGATTCAAAACCGCAGCAAATCCGCGCGGTTTTTTCCGCAGCGTCGGCACAGCGTTTTTTTTACCCATTCAAATGAATGGTACTGTACACCGCAGCTAAAACTGCTGCGTGTCTGTAGCGGCCAATCCGCAGCGTGTGCACACAGCCTTAAAGCAAGACCTTTCATTTAGGGAGGGTAGTAGAGGGGGCGGTGTAGGAGCAGTGCTCCTCTGGCCTCTTTCCTAGTACTGAAGCGCGTTTGACCGTGAGGGGAGGGTGGCCTAACAAAAAAGGGGTTGGCCTATGCAAATTAAAAGCGCGTGGAGTGGAATCCTGGGGGAAAAAAAAAAAAAAAAAATCAGCCGCCTGCGCTTTTGTTATGCGCCCAGACTTGGTTTGAATGTCTTCCTCAGGGTGGTGTCTGTGTCATTCTCCACAATGGGTGCCTGTCTTAAGCCCTGTGGCCTTGCAAGCGGCAAACCATTTCTGGTTATCGCTTCTCGGCCTTTTGGCTAAGATCAAGTGTAGTATCTGTTCTTATCAGTTTAATATCTGATACGTCCCCTATCTGGGGACCATATATTAAATGGATTTTTAGAACAGGGAGATGGAAAAAGAGCTTGCTCACTTCACTCCACGTATCAGCCCAGTATGGCAGTTTCTCTGGGAATGGTGCACTCACTCTCTTAAGCGGTTTCCAAAGACAGATTGAATTGAAATCGGGATAAGCAAGTAGTGTTTTCAAAGCATGATTTGAATGCTTTTTTCCAATGTCGCTGCTCTGCAATTAGTTTTTCTTGGTCCAAGTTGCACATTTCCAATTCCTTAGCCTTGATTTAACTTGACCAACTCTTCTACTACTACTACTACTACTACTACTACTACTCTTATTCACCGCTATATGGGAGGCATTGCACTGTATTCAATGTGTCCGTAAAATAATGATCTATCTTGGCCTTTGCTGTTTGGTAGGTATAGGTGTGACAAGCTGCAGTAATGTGTTTGGCTTTGGATAGCTACATTTCTGCACACCCACCTGCTACAAGGCCTGCAGCCCCTTCGCCTCAGAACTTCCCCAGTCTTAATTCAAGCATTCAATTCCTACCACATCCCTCATGCAATGATATGTCGCTTCATTTTTGAAACATTGTCCCCCTCTTGTGGCCTTCCAACTTTGAAATTTACTGTTCAATTTTGAATTAATTCATATATGAATAAAATGGAAAAGCAACGATTTATCTGGCGAGTTATTTGAATGTTCTGCCTACGTCCACCTGTCTGACAGACGGACGGTATTCTAGTGGCTTGTAGCAGCAGCAGCAGCTAGGTGCGCTGCTTGCCTGCAGTAAATAGGATGTGTCCATCCATGGAACACTGTGATAGGAATCATGCCATTCATAGCACACAATGCTTGGATGTGTTCGACCACGTCTCACAATGGGACCACGTGTCACAATGGGCAGCCCACAGTCTGTAGCAGCTGCGCAGTAGTATTCAGCTTCAGTCTGCTGAGTGAGCCTGAGCAGACAGGTGGGCCATGCTCGCCTCCTGGTTACAATATCTGGCACCAGGAGAGTTAGGCCACGTTCACACGCTGCGGATTCCGCTGCGGATTAATCCGCACGGATTTAGCAAAAACCGCAGATAATCCGCAGGTCCAAAGACCTGCGGATTATCTGCGGTTTTGCCTGCGGTTTGGTCCTGCGGATTCACTATCTCCACAATGGTGGAGATAGGAACCCGCAGCGTTTTCCACAGAAAGAATTGACATGCAATTCTTTCTGCGGATTCAAAACCGCAGCAAATCCGCGCGGTTTTTTCCGCAGCGTCGGCACAGCGTTTTTTTTTTACCCATTCAAATGAATGGTACTGTACACCGCAGCTAAAACTGCTGCGTGTCTGTAGCGGCCAATCCGCAGCGTGTGCACACAGCCTTAAAGCAAGACCTTTCATTTAGGGAGGGTAGTAGAGGGGGCGGTGTAGGAGCAGTGCTCCTCTGGCCTCTTTCCTAGTACTGAAGCGCGTTTGACCGTGAGGGGAGGGTGGCCTAACAAAAAAGGGGTTGGCCTATGCAAATTAAAAGCGCGTGGAGTGGAATCCTGGGGGAAAAAAAAAAAAAAAAAATCAGCCGCCTGCGCTTTTGTTATGCGCCCAGACTTGGTTTGAATGTCTTCCTCAGGGTGGTGTCTGTGTCATTCTCCACAATGGGTGCCTGTCTTAAGCCCTGTGGCCTTGCAAGCGGCAAACCATTTCTGGTTATCGCTTCTCGGCCTTTTGGCTAAGATCAAGTGTAGTATCTGTTCTTATCAGTTTAATATCTGATACGTCCCCTATCTGGGGACCATATATTAAATGGATTTTTAGAACAGGGAGATGGAAAAAGAGCTTGCTCACTTCACTCCACGTATCAGCCCAGTATGGCAGTTTCTCTGGGAATGGTGCACTCACTCTCTTAAGCGGT
>NW_027362329.1:17500-22500 GCF_039654945.1 Dendrobates tinctorius | reverse complement strand
AATTATGGAGCAAAAACCATTTTTGGGGACTTAGAAAAAATTCCGAGATGTGTCAGACTTCCAGGAAGGGGGCGCCTCGGGAGGTGTACCTAGGAGGCTTCCAGGGGCCTGGGTACACTTTTCAGAAAGTACCGTTGGGACTTAGAAAAATTTTCAAGATTTTTGGACTTAGAGCGATTTTTGGATTTTTGTGCAAAAATCGAATTTTCCCTTCTCCCACCGCTCTGGGGCGTCAATATGAAGTGGGGACCCGAGGGAGAGTGCCTCCCATGAGGGTAGAATGTGTGACTTTTGGGGGGAAAGTCGAATTATGGAGCAAAAACCATTTTTGGGGACTTAGAAAAAATTCCGAGATGTGTCAGACTTCCAGGAAGGGGGCGCCTCGGGAGGTGTACCTAGGAGGCTTCCAGGGGCCTGGGTACACTTTTCAGAAAGTACCGTTGGGACTTAGAAAAATTTTCAAGATTTTTGGACTTAGAGCGATTTTTGGATTTTTGTGCAAATATCGAATTTTCCCTTCTCCCACCGCTCTGGGGCGTCAATATGAAGTGGGGACCCGAGGGAGAGTGCCTCCCATGAGGGTAGAATGTGTGACTTTTGGGGGGAAAGTCGAATTATGGAGCAAAAACCATTTTTGGGGACTTAGAAAAAATTCCGAGATGTGTCAGACTTCCAGGAAGGGGGCGCCTCGGGAGGTGTACCTAGGAGGCTTCCAGGGGCCTGGGTACACTTTTCAGAAAGTACCGTTGGGACTTAGAAAAATTTTCAAGATTTTTGGACTTAGAGCGATTTTTGGATTTTTGTGCAAAAATCGAATTTTCCCTTCTCCCACCGCTCTGGGGCGTCAATATGAAGTGGGGACCCGAGGGAGAGTGCCTCCCATGAGGGTAGAATGTGTGACTTTTGGGGGGAAAGTCGAATTATGGAGCAAAAACCATTTTTGGGGACTTAGAAAAAATTCCGAGATGTGTCAGACTTCCAGGAAGGGGGCGCCTCGGGAGGTGTACCTAGGAGGCTTCCAGGGGCCTGGGTACACTTTTCAGAAAGTACCGTTGGGACTTAGAAAAATTTTCAAGATTTTTGGACTTAGAGCGATTTTTGGATTTTTGTGCAAAAATCGAATTTTCCCTTCTCCCACCGCTCTGGGGCGTCAATATGAAGTGGGGACCCGAGGGAGAGTGCCTCCCATGAGGGTAGAATGTGTGACTTTTGGGGGGAAAGTCGAATTATGGAGCAAAAACCATTTTTTGGGACTTAGAAAAATTTCGAGATGTGACAGACTTCCAGGAAGGGGGCGCCTCGGGAGGTGTACCTAGGAGGCTTCCAGGGGCCTGGGTACACTTTTCAGAAAGTACCGTTGGGACTTAGAAAAATTTTCAGGATTTTTGGACTTAGAGCGATTTTTGGATTTTTGATCAAAAATCGAATTTCCCCTTCTCCCACCGCTCTGGGGCGTCAATATGATGTGGGGACCCGAGGGAGAGTGCCTCCCATGAGGGTAGAATGTGTGGCTTTTGGGGGGAAAGTCGAATTATGGAGCAAAAACCAGTTTTTGGGACTTAGAAAAATTTCGAGATGTGTCAGACTTCCAGGAAGGGGGGAGTCTCAGGAGGTGTACCTAGGAGGCTTCCAGGGGCCTGGGTACACTTTTCAGAAAGTACCGTTGGGACTTAGAAAAATTTTCAGGATTTTTGGACTTAGAGCGATTTTTGGATTTTTGTGCAAAAATCAGATTTCCCCTTCTCCCACCGCTCTGGGGCGTCAATATGATGTGGGGACCCGAGGGAGAGTGCCTCCCATGAGGGTAGAATGTGTGGTTTTTTGGGGGAAAGTCGAATTATGGAAGAAATTGAGTTTTGAGGACAAAAAAGTGTTTTGAGGACAAAAAAGTTTCTTGAGGACAAAAAAGTTTCTCGAGGACAAAAAAGTGTTTTGAGGACAAAAAAGTTTCTTGAGGACAAAAAAGTGTTTTGCGAACAAAAAATGGAATTTTGTGATTTTGTGTAAAAATAAGTAAATTCCCCTACTTCCACCACAGGGGGGCTTCAGTATGTTGTAGGGCCCCCAGGGAGGGTCCCCCAACTGGGTTTAAAGTTTGTGGATCCTGGGCAGAAAGTTGAATTTTGGATGAAAAACCGAATTTTGGGACTTAGAAAAATTTCGAGCTGAGCAGTGACAGACTTCCAGGCAGGGGAGCCTCTCTGGAGGTGTACCGAAAACAGTTCCAGGAGCTGAGGTCATTTTCGAACATTTTTTGTTCGCTCAAATTTTTTTTGTTTTTGAGCTCTAAAAAGCTGTTATTATCAATTGGCTCAAAAATTTCAAGTGTCATGAGCTAGTACATGTTGGAGGAATACGTTTTAGGCAAAAAATTGCAAAAAAAAAAATCCAAGTGAAAAAGAACCGGAATGGGGAATTTCTGACTGCTGTAGCAGCCGCACAGTTCCAGGAGGTCGGATACATTTCCGACTTTGTCCCGCTCATTGAAGTACATTGTCCCGCAATGCAAATACATAGTAATGCGCACCTGCGGGAGAATATAGGAGAGAGTGGGCTCTCTCTACCCCGATGTATGGCGGTTGTTCCTATGGTTCTCTGGCTCGGGTAGGCGACTTAGAAGGTGGTCCCTCTTGTCGTGGAAGTTGCAAAATACGGCCGAGACTGAACTTCCACGGCTCCAGGAGGGACTTTTGCTGGTCGTGCGTCCCAAGTGAGAGAGGCGATCCTGGGGTACCTGAGCCTGACCAGACCCTCCCTCGGTGGTCCCTGGTCTTCTGAAGGGTGATGGCATTCAGGGGGGCAAATCTGGAGTCCGTGGCCGAGTTTGGGCTCTAGAAGGCGGACGCCCCTTCTGACCATGTCCCCTCAGAGCCGGCTGGATGGTTCATGGTCCGCGGCTTTGTCTGGCGGTCTGTGCCCAAGCCGGAGAAGCTCTCCTGGGGTACGTGAGCTTTGACCAGACCCTCCCTCGGCGGTCCCTGGTTCTCTGGAGGTGATGGCTGTCAGGGGGGCAAATCTGGAGTCCTCGTGGGAAGGAGGGCTCTTGAAGGCGGACGCCCCCTCTGACTATGTCCCCTCAGAGCAGGCTGGATGGTTCATGGTCCGCGGCTTTGTCTGGCGGTCCATGCCCAAGCCGGAGAAGCTATCCTGGGTACCTGAGCTTCGACCAGACCCTCCCTCGGTGGTCCCTGGTTCTCTGGAGGCGATGGCTGTTGTCAGGGGGGGGGGGGCAAATCTGGAGTCCTCGTGGGAAGGAGGGCTCTGGAAGGCGGACGCCCCCTCTGACTATGTCCCCTCAGAGCATGCTCGATGGTTCTCAGTCCCTGGCTTTGGCTTTTTGGCCATCCTGGGGTACATTCTTGCCAAAAAAAAAAACGACTAAGTGAAAAAGAACCGGAATGAGGAATTTTCTAGGTGCCGCATCCGCCCTACAGTGACTTGAGGCCGGGTACAGTTCCGACTTCGTCCCCTTAAAGTGGGGACGTTGTCCCGCAATGCAAATACATAGGAATGCGCACCTCTGGCAGAATGTACTTGAGAGAGTGTCGTCTCTCTACCCCGATAGAAAGCAGTTGTTTCTCTGGTTCCCCGACTTGGGTAGGCGACTTGGCATGTGGTCCCTCTCGTCTGGAAGTTGCGCACTCCGGCTGAGACCGAACTTCCACAGCTCCGAGAGGGACTTTTGCCGATCGTGCATCCCAAGCGAGAGAGGCAATGCTGGGGTACCCAAGCCTGACCAGACCCTCCCTCGGCGGTCCCTGGTTCTCTGGAGGTGATGGCTTTCGGGGGGCAAATCCGGAGTCCTCGTCCGAAAGGGGGGGCTCCGGAAGGCGGACGCCCCTCTCGTCCATGTCCTCTCAGAGCGGTCTTATCCTCCGATCGATCTGGCACGGCGCTCCCGGGTGGGGAGGTGGTGCTGCTCGCTCGACCCGGGCTTTGGAGCTCGCGTCGGTTTACGGTGAGCGGTGTCCTTCCTCCTGTACCCCCGGGCTTCCACCACCTATCTTTGGGCGCGCACGCCGGCCGTCACCTCCCGTTCGAGGACGGAGGCGGCCGAGCTGTGGGAAGTTTGAATCGCACCGAACGATGAACAGTGGTCTGACGACCCACGCGGGCGAACGGCGGGGCGCCCACCCACCCCGGCGTGGGGGCCAGCCGTCCGAATCGCTCCCCGCGTGGGGAAGCACAGTGTTAGCAAGGGCGGCCCTTTTCGAAGTTCCAGATGCGCAGCCCTGCCCGCGGAGGTCCGTGCCACGCATCGCCCGAAGGGCGGCCTCCGCGGCGGGCACCAGCGAGAGCGGCGGCGGTGGGTGGCGTTTCCACGCCGCTGCCGAGCTCCGCGCCACTAGTCTTTCCCGAGCCCCTACGTTAGTGGGGGGGATGACAGAGCTGTGGAGGCAGGCGAGGGGGGGTTCTCACTGCGCGGTGTGCCCCCACCCGACTCGCCATCGCCTTCCGCTCCTCGTACGTCGTCCTCCGAGGCGGCTCGGAAGGGAGAGGGAGAGCGAGAGAGCGAACGCCCCCCGAGCGAGGGGAAGATGGAGAAGGGAGCGATTTGAATGGGGCGAGAGGTGAAGGGAGTACGGCAGAACGCTGCCCTGCGCACCCCCCCGTGTTCCCGCCAGGCGGGGGAACAGCCCTGGGAGGAAAAGCCGCTCGGGCATCCCTTTGAGGACGGGCAAGAGCCGGGTGTAGGGACTACGCTGGAGGGCGACGCCGATACGGCCAGGCCGACTACGCCCCGCGCGACCTCTGCGTCGCTGGGGCTTGTGCCGGAGCCGCGGCGGACCCCGACGGCCAAACCCCCTCTCCCAATCCTCGCGCCTGTCCGCTGGTCGGTCGAGGACCCCCCGCGATTGAGGCAGGTCTAAGCCAGACGGTGGCGCCGCAAAGGCCCCCCACGCCCCGGCCCCGCTCCCCAGCGACCCTGTGTGTCGCCCAAGGAGCGTCGGGTCGCGCGGCAGGGCGGCCGCGGTGTCTTCGCAGGCCAGTCACCTTGC
>NW_027362329.1:5000-7500 GCF_039654945.1 Dendrobates tinctorius | reverse complement strand
CCCTTCTCCCACCGCTCTGGGGCGTCAATATGAAGTGGGGACCCGAGGGAGAGTGCCTCCCATGAGGGTAGAATGTGTGACTTTTGGGGGGAAAGTCGAATTATGGAGCAAAAACCATTTTTGGGGACTTAGAAAAAATTCCGAGATGTGTCAGACTTCCAGGAAGGGGGCGCCTCGGGAGGTGTACCTAGGAGGCTTCCAGGGGCCTGGGTACACTTTTCAGAAAGTACCGTTGGGACTTAGAAAAATTTTCAAGATTTTTGGACTTAGAGCGATTTTTGGATTTTTGTGCAAAAATCGAATTTTCCCTTCTCCCACCGCTCTGGGGCGTCAATATGAAGTGGGGACCCGAGGGAGAGTGCCTCCCATGAGGGTAGAATGTGTGACTTTTGGGGGGAAAGTCGAATTATGGAGCAAAAACCATTTTTTGGGACTTAGAAAAATTTCGAGATGTGACAGACTTCCAGGAAGGGGGCGCCTCGGGAGGTGTACCTAGGAGGCTTCCAGGGGCCTGGGTACACTTTTCAGAAAGTACCGTTGGGACTTAGAAAAATTTTCAGGATTTTTGGACTTAGAGCGATTTTTGGATTTTTGATCAAAAATCGAATTTCCCCTTCTCCCACCGCTCTGGGGCGTCAATATGATGTGGGGACCCGAGGGAGAGTGCCTCCCATGAGGGTAGAATGTGTGGCTTTTGGGGGGAAAGTCGAATTATGGAGCAAAAACCAGTTTTTGGGACTTAGAAAAATTTCGAGATGTGTCAGACTTCCAGGAAGGGGGGAGTCTCAGGAGGTGTACCTAGGAGGCTTCCAGGGGCCTGGGTACACTTTTCAGAAAGTACCGTTGGGACTTAGAAAAATTTTCAGGATTTTTGGACTTAGAGCGATTTTTGGATTTTTGTGCAAAAATCAGATTTCCCCTTCTCCCACCGCTCTGGGGCGTCAATATGATGTGGGGACCCGAGGGAGAGTGCCTCCCATGAGGGTAGAATGTGTGGTTTTTTGGGGGAAAGTCGAATTATGGAAGAAATTGAGTTTTGAGGACAAAAAAGTGTTTTGAGGACAAAAAAGTTTCTTGAGGACAAAAAAGTTTCTCGAGGACAAAAAAGTGTTTTGAGGACAAAAAAGTTTCTTGAGGACAAAAAAGTGTTTTGCGAACAAAAAATGGAATTTTGTGATTTTGTGTAAAAATAAGTAAATTCCCCTACTTCCACCACAGGGGGGCTTCAGTATGTTGTAGGGCCCCCAGGGAGGGTCCCCCAACTGGGTTTAAAGTTTGTGGATCCTGGGCAGAAAGTTGAATTTTGGATGAAAAACCGAATTTTGGGACTTAGAAAAATTTCGAGCTGAGCAGTGACAGACTTCCAGGCAGGGGAGCCTCTCTGGAGGTGTACCGAAAACAGTTCCAGGAGCTGAGGTCATTTTCGAACATTTTTTGTTCGCTCAAATTTTTTTTGTTTTTGAGCTCTAAAAAGCTGTTATTATCAATTGGCTCAAAAATTTCAAGTGTCATGAGCTAGTACATGTTGGAGGAATACGTTTTAGGCAAAAAATTGCAAAAAAAAAAATCCAAGTGAAAAAGAACCGGAATGGGGAATTTCTGACTGCTGTAGCAGCCGCACAGTTCCAGGAGGTCGGATACATTTCCGACTTTGTCCCGCTCATTGAAGTACATTGTCCCGCAATGCAAATACATAGTAATGCGCACCTGCGGGAGAATATAGGAGAGAGTGGGCTCTCTCTACCCCGATGTATGGCGGTTGTTCCTATGGTTCTCTGGCTCGGGTAGGCGACTTAGAAGGTGGTCCCTCTTGTCGTGGAAGTTGCAAAATACGGCCGAGACTGAACTTCCACGGCTCCAGGAGGGACTTTTGCTGGTCGTGCGTCCCAAGTGAGAGAGGCGATCCTGGGGTACCTGAGCCTGACCAGACCCTCCCTCGGTGGTCCCTGGTCTTCTGAAGGGTGATGGCATTCAGGGGGGCAAATCTGGAGTCCGTGGCCGAGTTTGGGCTCTAGAAGGCGGACGCCCCTTCTGACCATGTCCCCTCAGAGCCGGCTGGATGGTTCATGGTCCGCGGCTTTGTCTGGCGGTCTGTGCCCAAGCCGGAGAAGCTCTCCTGGGGTACGTGAGCTTTGACCAGACCCTCCCTCGGCGGTCCCTGGTTCTCTGGAGGTGATGGCTGTCAGGGGGGCAAATCTGGAGTCCTCGTGGGAAGGAGGGCTCTTGAAGGCGGACGCCCCCTCTGACTATGTCCCCTCAGAGCAGGCTGGATGGTTCATGGTCCGCGGCTTTGTCTGGCGGTCCATGCCCAAGCCGGAGAAGCTATCCTGGGTACCTGAGCTTCGACCAGACCCTCCCTCGGTGGTCCCTGGTTCTCTGGAGGCGATGGCTGTTGTCAGGGGGGGGGGGGCAAATCTGGAGTCCTCGTGGGAAGGAGGGCTCTGGAAGGCGGACGCCCCCTCTGACTATGTCCCCTCAGAGCATGCTCGATGGTTCTCAG
>NW_027362328.1:52500-57183 GCF_039654945.1 Dendrobates tinctorius | reverse complement strand
CTTAGAGCGATTTTTGGATTTTTGTGCAAAAATCGAATTTTCCCTTCTCCCACCGCTCTGGGGCGTCAATATGAAGTGGGGACCCGAGGGAGAGTGCCTCCCATGAGGGTAGAATGTGTGACTTTTGGGGGGAAAGTCGAATTATGGAGCAAAAACCATTTTTGGGGACTTAGAAAAAATTCCGAGATGTGTCAGACTTCCAGGAAGGGGGCGCCTCGGGAGGTGTACCTAGGAGGCTTCCAGGGGCCTGGGTACACTTTTCAGAAAGTACCGTTGGGACTTAGAAAAATTTTCAAGATTTTTGGACTTAGAGCGATTTTTGGATTTTTGTGCAAAAATCGAATTTTCCCTTCTCCCACCGCTCTGGGGCGTCAATATGAAGTGGGGACCCGAGGGAGAGTGCCTCCCATGAGGGTAGAATGTGTGACTTTTGGGGGGAAAGTCGAATTATGGAGCAAAAACCATTTTTGGGGACTTAGAAAAAATTCCGAGATGTGTCAGACTTCCAGGAAGGGGGCGCCTCGGGAGGTGTACCTAGGAGGCTTCCAGGGGCCTGGGTACACTTTTCAGAAAGTACCGTTGGGACTTAGAAAAATTTTCAAGATTTTTGGACTTAGAGCGATTTTTGGATTTTTGTGCAAATATCGAATTTTCCCTTCTCCCACCGCTCTGGGGCGTCAATATGAAGTGGGGACCCGAGGGAGAGTGCCTCCCATGAGGGTAGAATGTGTGACTTTTGGGGGGAAAGTCGAATTATGGAGCAAAAACCATTTTTGGGGACTTAGAAAAAATTCCGAGATGTGTCAGACTTCCAGGAAGGGGGCGCCTCGGGAGGTGTACCTAGGAGGCTTCCAGGGGCCTGGGTACACTTTTCAGAAAGTACCGTTGGGACTTAGAAAAATTTTCAAGATTTTTGGACTTAGAGCGATTTTTGGATTTTTGTGCAAAAATCGAATTTTCCCTTCTCCCACCGCTCTGGGGCGTCAATATGAAGTGGGGACCCGAGGGAGAGTGCCTCCCATGAGGGTAGAATGTGTGACTTTTGGGGGGAAAGTCGAATTATGGAGCAAAAACCATTTTTGGGGACTTAGAAAAAATTCCGAGATGTGTCAGACTTCCAGGAAGGGGGCGCCTCGGGAGGTGTACCTAGGAGGCTTCCAGGGGCCTGGGTACACTTTTCAGAAAGTACCGTTGGGACTTAGAAAAATTTTCAAGATTTTTGGACTTAGAGCGATTTTTGGATTTTTGTGCAAAAATCGAATTTTCCCTTCTCCCACCGCTCTGGGGCGTCAATATGAAGTGGGGACCCGAGGGAGAGTGCCTCCCATGAGGGTAGAATGTGTGACTTTTGGGGGGAAAGTCGAATTATGGAGCAAAAACCATTTTTTGGGACTTAGAAAAATTTCGAGATGTGACAGACTTCCAGGAAGGGGGCGCCTCGGGAGGTGTACCTAGGAGGCTTCCAGGGGCCTGGGTACACTTTTCAGAAAGTACCGTTGGGACTTAGAAAAATTTTCAGGATTTTTGGACTTAGAGCGATTTTTGGATTTTTGATCAAAAATCGAATTTCCCCTTCTCCCACCGCTCTGGGGCGTCAATATGATGTGGGGACCCGAGGGAGAGTGCCTCCCATGAGGGTAGAATGTGTGGCTTTTGGGGGGAAAGTCGAATTATGGAGCAAAAACCAGTTTTTGGGACTTAGAAAAATTTCGAGATGTGTCAGACTTCCAGGAAGGGGGGAGTCTCAGGAGGTGTACCTAGGAGGCTTCCAGGGGCCTGGGTACACTTTTCAGAAAGTACCGTTGGGACTTAGAAAAATTTTCAGGATTTTTGGACTTAGAGCGATTTTTGGATTTTTGTGCAAAAATCAGATTTCCCCTTCTCCCACCGCTCTGGGGCGTCAATATGATGTGGGGACCCGAGGGAGAGTGCCTCCCATGAGGGTAGAATGTGTGGTTTTTTGGGGGAAAGTCGAATTATGGAAGAAATTGAGTTTTGAGGACAAAAAAGTGTTTTGAGGACAAAAAAGTTTCTTGAGGACAAAAAAGTTTCTCGAGGACAAAAAAGTGTTTTGAGGACAAAAAAGTTTCTTGAGGACAAAAAAGTGTTTTGCGAACAAAAAATGGAATTTTGTGATTTTGTGTAAAAATAAGTAAATTCCCCTACTTCCACCACAGGGGGGCTTCAGTATGTTGTAGGGCCCCCAGGGAGGGTCCCCCAACTGGGTTTAAAGTTTGTGGATCCTGGGCAGAAAGTTGAATTTTGGATGAAAAACCGAATTTTGGGACTTAGAAAAATTTCGAGCTGAGCAGTGACAGACTTCCAGGCAGGGGAGCCTCTCTGGAGGTGTACCGAAAACAGTTCCAGGAGCTGAGGTCATTTTCGAACATTTTTTGTTCGCTCAAATTTTTTTTGTTTTTGAGCTCTAAAAAGCTGTTATTATCAATTGGCTCAAAAATTTCAAGTGTCATGAGCTAGTACATGTTGGAGGAATACGTTTTAGGCAAAAAATTGCAAAAAAAAAAATCCAAGTGAAAAAGAACCGGAATGGGGAATTTCTGACTGCTGTAGCAGCCGCACAGTTCCAGGAGGTCGGATACATTTCCGACTTTGTCCCGCTCATTGAAGTACATTGTCCCGCAATGCAAATACATAGTAATGCGCACCTGCGGGAGAATATAGGAGAGAGTGGGCTCTCTCTACCCCGATGTATGGCGGTTGTTCCTATGGTTCTCTGGCTCGGGTAGGCGACTTAGAAGGTGGTCCCTCTTGTCGTGGAAGTTGCAAAATACGGCCGAGACTGAACTTCCACGGCTCCAGGAGGGACTTTTGCTGGTCGTGCGTCCCAAGTGAGAGAGGCGATCCTGGGGTACCTGAGCCTGACCAGACCCTCCCTCGGTGGTCCCTGGTCTTCTGAAGGGTGATGGCATTCAGGGGGGCAAATCTGGAGTCCGTGGCCGAGTTTGGGCTCTAGAAGGCGGACGCCCCTTCTGACCATGTCCCCTCAGAGCCGGCTGGATGGTTCATGGTCCGCGGCTTTGTCTGGCGGTCTGTGCCCAAGCCGGAGAAGCTCTCCTGGGGTACGTGAGCTTTGACCAGACCCTCCCTCGGCGGTCCCTGGTTCTCTGGAGGTGATGGCTGTCAGGGGGGCAAATCTGGAGTCCTCGTGGGAAGGAGGGCTCTTGAAGGCGGACGCCCCCTCTGACTATGTCCCCTCAGAGCAGGCTGGATGGTTCATGGTCCGCGGCTTTGTCTGGCGGTCCATGCCCAAGCCGGAGAAGCTATCCTGGGTACCTGAGCTTCGACCAGACCCTCCCTCGGTGGTCCCTGGTTCTCTGGAGGCGATGGCTGTTGTCAGGGGGGGGGGGGCAAATCTGGAGTCCTCGTGGGAAGGAGGGCTCTGGAAGGCGGACGCCCCCTCTGACTATGTCCCCTCAGAGCATGCTCGATGGTTCTCAGTCCCTGGCTTTGGCTTTTTGGCCATCCTGGGGTACATTCTTGCCAAAAAAAAAAACGACTAAGTGAAAAAGAACCGGAATGAGGAATTTTCTAGGTGCCGCATCCGCCCTACAGTGACTTGAGGCCGGGTACAGTTCCGACTTCGTCCCCTTAAAGTGGGGACGTTGTCCCGCAATGCAAATACATAGGAATGCGCACCTCTGGCAGAATGTACTTGAGAGAGTGTCGTCTCTCTACCCCGATAGAAAGCAGTTGTTTCTCTGGTTCCCCGACTTGGGTAGGCGACTTGGCATGTGGTCCCTCTCGTCTGGAAGTTGCGCACTCCGGCTGAGACCGAACTTCCACAGCTCCGAGAGGGACTTTTGCCGATCGTGCATCCCAAGCGAGAGAGGCAATGCTGGGGTACCCAAGCCTGACCAGACCCTCCCTCGGCGGTCCCTGGTTCTCTGGAGGTGATGGCTTTCGGGGGGCAAATCCGGAGTCCTCGTCCGAAAGGGGGGGCTCCGGAAGGCGGACGCCCCTCTCGTCCATGTCCTCTCAGAGCGGTCTTATCCTCCGATCGATCTGGCACGGCGCTCCCGGGTGGGGAGGTGGTGCTGCTCGCTCGACCCGGGCTTTGGAGCTCGCGTCGGTTTACGGTGAGCGGTGTCCTTCCTCCTGTACCCCCGGGCTTCCACCACCTATCTTTGGGCGCGCACGCCGGCCGTCACCTCCCGTTCGAGGACGGAGGCGGCCGAGCTGTGGGAAGTTTGAATCGCACCGAACGATGAACAGTGGTCTGACGACCCACGCGGGCGAACGGCGGGGCGCCCACCCACCCCGGCGTGGGGGCCAGCCGTCCGAATCGCTCCCCGCGTGGGGAAGCACAGTGTTAGCAAGGGCGGCCCTTTTCGAAGTTCCAGATGCGCAGCCCTGCCCGCGGAGGTCCGTGCCACGCATCGCCCGAAGGGCGGCCTCCGCGGCGGGCACCAGCGAGAGCGGCGGCGGTGGGTGGCGTTTCCACGCCGCTGCCGAGCTCCGCGCCACTAGTCTTTCCCGAGCCCCTACGTTAGTGGGGGGGATGACAGAGCTGTGGAGGCAGGCGAGGGGGGGTTCTCACTGCGCGGTGTGCCCCCACCCGACTCGCCATCGCCTTCCGCTCCTCGTACGTCGTCCTCCGAGGCGGCTCGGAAGGGAGAGGGAGAGCGAGAGAGCGAACGCCCCCCGAGCGAGGGGAAGATGGAG
>NW_027362328.1:40000-42500 GCF_039654945.1 Dendrobates tinctorius | reverse complement strand
TCCAGGAAGGGGGCGCCTCGGGAGGTGTACCTAGGAGGCTTCCAGGGGCCTGGGTACACTTTTCAGAAAGTACCGTTGGGACTTAGAAAAATTTTCAAGATTTTTGGACTTAGAGCGATTTTTGGATTTTTGTGCAAATATCGAATTTTCCCTTCTCCCACCGCTCTGGGGCGTCAATATGAAGTGGGGACCCGAGGGAGAGTGCCTCCCATGAGGGTAGAATGTGTGACTTTTGGGGGGAAAGTCGAATTATGGAGCAAAAACCATTTTTGGGGACTTAGAAAAAATTCCGAGATGTGTCAGACTTCCAGGAAGGGGGCGCCTCGGGAGGTGTACCTAGGAGGCTTCCAGGGGCCTGGGTACACTTTTCAGAAAGTACCGTTGGGACTTAGAAAAATTTTCAAGATTTTTGGACTTAGAGCGATTTTTGGATTTTTGTGCAAAAATCGAATTTTCCCTTCTCCCACCGCTCTGGGGCGTCAATATGAAGTGGGGACCCGAGGGAGAGTGCCTCCCATGAGGGTAGAATGTGTGACTTTTGGGGGGAAAGTCGAATTATGGAGCAAAAACCATTTTTGGGGACTTAGAAAAAATTCCGAGATGTGTCAGACTTCCAGGAAGGGGGCGCCTCGGGAGGTGTACCTAGGAGGCTTCCAGGGGCCTGGGTACACTTTTCAGAAAGTACCGTTGGGACTTAGAAAAATTTTCAAGATTTTTGGACTTAGAGCGATTTTTGGATTTTTGTGCAAAAATCGAATTTTCCCTTCTCCCACCGCTCTGGGGCGTCAATATGAAGTGGGGACCCGAGGGAGAGTGCCTCCCATGAGGGTAGAATGTGTGACTTTTGGGGGGAAAGTCGAATTATGGAGCAAAAACCATTTTTTGGGACTTAGAAAAATTTCGAGATGTGACAGACTTCCAGGAAGGGGGCGCCTCGGGAGGTGTACCTAGGAGGCTTCCAGGGGCCTGGGTACACTTTTCAGAAAGTACCGTTGGGACTTAGAAAAATTTTCAGGATTTTTGGACTTAGAGCGATTTTTGGATTTTTGATCAAAAATCGAATTTCCCCTTCTCCCACCGCTCTGGGGCGTCAATATGATGTGGGGACCCGAGGGAGAGTGCCTCCCATGAGGGTAGAATGTGTGGCTTTTGGGGGGAAAGTCGAATTATGGAGCAAAAACCAGTTTTTGGGACTTAGAAAAATTTCGAGATGTGTCAGACTTCCAGGAAGGGGGGAGTCTCAGGAGGTGTACCTAGGAGGCTTCCAGGGGCCTGGGTACACTTTTCAGAAAGTACCGTTGGGACTTAGAAAAATTTTCAGGATTTTTGGACTTAGAGCGATTTTTGGATTTTTGTGCAAAAATCAGATTTCCCCTTCTCCCACCGCTCTGGGGCGTCAATATGATGTGGGGACCCGAGGGAGAGTGCCTCCCATGAGGGTAGAATGTGTGGTTTTTTGGGGGAAAGTCGAATTATGGAAGAAATTGAGTTTTGAGGACAAAAAAGTGTTTTGAGGACAAAAAAGTTTCTTGAGGACAAAAAAGTTTCTCGAGGACAAAAAAGTGTTTTGAGGACAAAAAAGTTTCTTGAGGACAAAAAAGTGTTTTGCGAACAAAAAATGGAATTTTGTGATTTTGTGTAAAAATAAGTAAATTCCCCTACTTCCACCACAGGGGGGCTTCAGTATGTTGTAGGGCCCCCAGGGAGGGTCCCCCAACTGGGTTTAAAGTTTGTGGATCCTGGGCAGAAAGTTGAATTTTGGATGAAAAACCGAATTTTGGGACTTAGAAAAATTTCGAGCTGAGCAGTGACAGACTTCCAGGCAGGGGAGCCTCTCTGGAGGTGTACCGAAAACAGTTCCAGGAGCTGAGGTCATTTTCGAACATTTTTTGTTCGCTCAAATTTTTTTTGTTTTTGAGCTCTAAAAAGCTGTTATTATCAATTGGCTCAAAAATTTCAAGTGTCATGAGCTAGTACATGTTGGAGGAATACGTTTTAGGCAAAAAATTGCAAAAAAAAAAATCCAAGTGAAAAAGAACCGGAATGGGGAATTTCTGACTGCTGTAGCAGCCGCACAGTTCCAGGAGGTCGGATACATTTCCGACTTTGTCCCGCTCATTGAAGTACATTGTCCCGCAATGCAAATACATAGTAATGCGCACCTGCGGGAGAATATAGGAGAGAGTGGGCTCTCTCTACCCCGATGTATGGCGGTTGTTCCTATGGTTCTCTGGCTCGGGTAGGCGACTTAGAAGGTGGTCCCTCTTGTCGTGGAAGTTGCAAAATACGGCCGAGACTGAACTTCCACGGCTCCAGGAGGGACTTTTGCTGGTCGTGCGTCCCAAGTGAGAGAGGCGATCCTGGGGTACCTGAGCCTGACCAGACCCTCCCTCGGTGGTCCCTGGTCTTCTGAAGGGTGATGGCATTCAGGGGGGCAAATCTGGAGTCCGTGGCCGAGTTTGGGCTCTAGAAGGCGGACGCCCCTTCTGACCATGTCCCC
>NW_027362328.1:25000-27500 GCF_039654945.1 Dendrobates tinctorius | reverse complement strand
CATGAGGGTAGAATGTGTGACTTTTGGGGGGAAAGTCGAATTATGGAGCAAAAACCATTTTTTGGGACTTAGAAAAATTTCGAGATGTGACAGACTTCCAGGAAGGGGGCGCCTCGGGAGGTGTACCTAGGAGGCTTCCAGGGGCCTGGGTACACTTTTCAGAAAGTACCGTTGGGACTTAGAAAAATTTTCAGGATTTTTGGACTTAGAGCGATTTTTGGATTTTTGATCAAAAATCGAATTTCCCCTTCTCCCACCGCTCTGGGGCGTCAATATGATGTGGGGACCCGAGGGAGAGTGCCTCCCATGAGGGTAGAATGTGTGGCTTTTGGGGGGAAAGTCGAATTATGGAGCAAAAACCAGTTTTTGGGACTTAGAAAAATTTCGAGATGTGTCAGACTTCCAGGAAGGGGGGAGTCTCAGGAGGTGTACCTAGGAGGCTTCCAGGGGCCTGGGTACACTTTTCAGAAAGTACCGTTGGGACTTAGAAAAATTTTCAGGATTTTTGGACTTAGAGCGATTTTTGGATTTTTGTGCAAAAATCAGATTTCCCCTTCTCCCACCGCTCTGGGGCGTCAATATGATGTGGGGACCCGAGGGAGAGTGCCTCCCATGAGGGTAGAATGTGTGGTTTTTTGGGGGAAAGTCGAATTATGGAAGAAATTGAGTTTTGAGGACAAAAAAGTGTTTTGAGGACAAAAAAGTTTCTTGAGGACAAAAAAGTTTCTCGAGGACAAAAAAGTGTTTTGAGGACAAAAAAGTTTCTTGAGGACAAAAAAGTGTTTTGCGAACAAAAAATGGAATTTTGTGATTTTGTGTAAAAATAAGTAAATTCCCCTACTTCCACCACAGGGGGGCTTCAGTATGTTGTAGGGCCCCCAGGGAGGGTCCCCCAACTGGGTTTAAAGTTTGTGGATCCTGGGCAGAAAGTTGAATTTTGGATGAAAAACCGAATTTTGGGACTTAGAAAAATTTCGAGCTGAGCAGTGACAGACTTCCAGGCAGGGGAGCCTCTCTGGAGGTGTACCGAAAACAGTTCCAGGAGCTGAGGTCATTTTCGAACATTTTTTGTTCGCTCAAATTTTTTTTGTTTTTGAGCTCTAAAAAGCTGTTATTATCAATTGGCTCAAAAATTTCAAGTGTCATGAGCTAGTACATGTTGGAGGAATACGTTTTAGGCAAAAAATTGCAAAAAAAAAAATCCAAGTGAAAAAGAACCGGAATGGGGAATTTCTGACTGCTGTAGCAGCCGCACAGTTCCAGGAGGTCGGATACATTTCCGACTTTGTCCCGCTCATTGAAGTACATTGTCCCGCAATGCAAATACATAGTAATGCGCACCTGCGGGAGAATATAGGAGAGAGTGGGCTCTCTCTACCCCGATGTATGGCGGTTGTTCCTATGGTTCTCTGGCTCGGGTAGGCGACTTAGAAGGTGGTCCCTCTTGTCGTGGAAGTTGCAAAATACGGCCGAGACTGAACTTCCACGGCTCCAGGAGGGACTTTTGCTGGTCGTGCGTCCCAAGTGAGAGAGGCGATCCTGGGGTACCTGAGCCTGACCAGACCCTCCCTCGGTGGTCCCTGGTCTTCTGAAGGGTGATGGCATTCAGGGGGGCAAATCTGGAGTCCGTGGCCGAGTTTGGGCTCTAGAAGGCGGACGCCCCTTCTGACCATGTCCCCTCAGAGCCGGCTGGATGGTTCATGGTCCGCGGCTTTGTCTGGCGGTCTGTGCCCAAGCCGGAGAAGCTGTCCTGGGGTACGTGAGCTTTGACCAGACCCTCCCTCGGCGGTCCCTGGTTCTCTGGAGGTGATGGCTGTCAGGGGGGCAAATCTGGAGTCCTCGTGGGAAGGAGGGCTCTTGAAGGCGGACGCCCCCTCTGACTATGTCCCCTCAGAGCAGGCTGGATGGTTCATGGTCCGCGGCTTTGTCTGGCGGTCCATGCCCAAGCCGGAGAAGCTATCCTGGGTACCTGAGCTTCGACCAGACCCTCCCTCGGTGGTCCCTGGTTCTCTGGAGGCGATGGCTGTTGTCAGGGGGGGGGGGGCAAATCTGGAGTCCTCGTGGGAAGGAGGGCTCTGGAAGGCGGACGCCCCCTCTGACTATGTCCCCTCAGAGCATGCTCGATGGTTCTCAGTCCCTGGCTTTGGCTTTTTGGCCATCCTGGGGTACATTCTTGCCAAAAAAAAAAACGACTAAGTGAAAAAGAACCGGAATGAGGAATTTTCTAGGTGCCGCATCCGCCCTACAGTGACTTGAGGCCGGGTACAGTTCCGACTTCGTCCCCTTAAAGTGGGGACGTTGTCCCGCAATGCAAATACATAGGAATGCGCACCTCTGGCAGAATGTACTTGAGAGAGTGTCGTCTCTCTACCCCGATAGAAAGCAGTTGTTTCTCTGGTTCCCCGACTTGGGTAGGCGACTTGGCATGTGGTCCCTCTCGTCTGGAAGTTGCGCACTCCGGCTGAGACCGAACTTCCACAGCTCCGAGAGGGACTTTTGC
>NW_027362328.1:10000-15000 GCF_039654945.1 Dendrobates tinctorius | reverse complement strand
TTTCAGAAAGTACCGTTGGGACTTAGAAAAATTTTCAGGATTTTTGGACTTAGAGCGATTTTTGGATTTTTGTGCAAAAATCAGATTTCCCCTTCTCCCACCGCTCTGGGGCGTCAATATGTTGAGGGGACCCGAGGGAGAGTGCCTCCCATGAGGGTAGAATGTGTGACTTTTGGGGGGAAAGTCGAATTATGGAGCAAAAACCATTTTTTGGGACTTAGAAAAATTTCGAGATGTGACAGACTTCCAGGAAGGGGGCGCCTCGGGAGGTGTACCTAGGAGGCTTCCAGGGGCCTGGGTACACTTTTCAGAAAGTACCGTTGGGACTTAGAAAAATTTTCAAGATTTTTGGACTTAGAGCGATTTTTGGATTTTTGTGCAAAAATCGAATTTTCCCTTCTCCCACCGCTCTGGGGCGTCAATATGAAGTGGGGACCCGAGGGAGAGTGCCTCCCATGAGGGTAGAATGTGTGACTTTTGGGGGGAAAGTCGAATTATGGAGCAAAAACCATTTTTGGGGACTTAGAAAAAATTCCGAGATGTGTCAGACTTCCAGGAAGGGGGCGCCTCGGGAGGTGTACCTAGGAGGCTTCCAGGGGCCTGGGTACACTTTTCAGAAAGTACCGTTGGGACTTAGAAAAATTTTCAAGATTTTTGGACTTAGAGCGATTTTTGGATTTTTGTGCAAAAATCGAATTTTCCCTTCTCCCACCGCTCTGGGGCGTCAATATGAAGTGGGGACCCGAGGGAGAGTGCCTCCCATGAGGGTAGAATGTGTGACTTTTGGGGGGAAAGTCGAATTATGGAGCAAAAACCATTTTTGGGGACTTAGAAAAAATTCCGAGATGTGTCAGACTTCCAGGAAGGGGGCGCCTCGGGAGGTGTACCTAGGAGGCTTCCAGGGGCCTGGGTACACTTTTCAGAAAGTACCGTTGGGACTTAGAAAAATTTTCAAGATTTTTGGACTTAGAGCGATTTTTGGATTTTTGTGCAAATATCGAATTTTCCCTTCTCCCACCGCTCTGGGGCGTCAATATGAAGTGGGGACCCGAGGGAGAGTGCCTCCCATGAGGGTAGAATGTGTGACTTTTGGGGGGAAAGTCGAATTATGGAGCAAAAACCATTTTTGGGGACTTAGAAAAAATTCCGAGATGTGTCAGACTTCCAGGAAGGGGGCGCCTCGGGAGGTGTACCTAGGAGGCTTCCAGGGGCCTGGGTACACTTTTCAGAAAGTACCGTTGGGACTTAGAAAAATTTTCAAGATTTTTGGACTTAGAGCGATTTTTGGATTTTTGTGCAAAAATCGAATTTTCCCTTCTCCCACCGCTCTGGGGCGTCAATATGAAGTGGGGACCCGAGGGAGAGTGCCTCCCATGAGGGTAGAATGTGTGACTTTTGGGGGGAAAGTCGAATTATGGAGCAAAAACCATTTTTGGGGACTTAGAAAAAATTCCGAGATGTGTCAGACTTCCAGGAAGGGGGCGCCTCGGGAGGTGTACCTAGGAGGCTTCCAGGGGCCTGGGTACACTTTTCAGAAAGTACCGTTGGGACTTAGAAAAATTTTCAAGATTTTTGGACTTAGAGCGATTTTTGGATTTTTGTGCAAAAATCGAATTTTCCCTTCTCCCACCGCTCTGGGGCGTCAATATGAAGTGGGGACCCGAGGGAGAGTGCCTCCCATGAGGGTAGAATGTGTGACTTTTGGGGGGAAAGTCGAATTATGGAGCAAAAACCATTTTTTGGGACTTAGAAAAATTTCGAGATGTGACAGACTTCCAGGAAGGGGGCGCCTCGGGAGGTGTACCTAGGAGGCTTCCAGGGGCCTGGGTACACTTTTCAGAAAGTACCGTTGGGACTTAGAAAAATTTTCAGGATTTTTGGACTTAGAGCGATTTTTGGATTTTTGATCAAAAATCGAATTTCCCCTTCTCCCACCGCTCTGGGGCGTCAATATGATGTGGGGACCCGAGGGAGAGTGCCTCCCATGAGGGTAGAATGTGTGGCTTTTGGGGGGAAAGTCGAATTATGGAGCAAAAACCAGTTTTTGGGACTTAGAAAAATTTCGAGATGTGTCAGACTTCCAGGAAGGGGGGAGTCTCAGGAGGTGTACCTAGGAGGCTTCCAGGGGCCTGGGTACACTTTTCAGAAAGTACCGTTGGGACTTAGAAAAATTTTCAGGATTTTTGGACTTAGAGCGATTTTTGGATTTTTGTGCAAAAATCAGATTTCCCCTTCTCCCACCGCTCTGGGGCGTCAATATGATGTGGGGACCCGAGGGAGAGTGCCTCCCATGAGGGTAGAATGTGTGGTTTTTTGGGGGAAAGTCGAATTATGGAAGAAATTGAGTTTTGAGGACAAAAAAGTGTTTTGAGGACAAAAAAGTTTCTTGAGGACAAAAAAGTTTCTCGAGGACAAAAAAGTGTTTTGAGGACAAAAAAGTTTCTTGAGGACAAAAAAGTGTTTTGCGAACAAAAAATGGAATTTTGTGATTTTGTGTAAAAATAAGTAAATTCCCCTACTTCCACCACAGGGGGGCTTCAGTATGTTGTAGGGCCCCCAGGGAGGGTCCCCCAACTGGGTTTAAAGTTTGTGGATCCTGGGCAGAAAGTTGAATTTTGGATGAAAAACCGAATTTTGGGACTTAGAAAAATTTCGAGCTGAGCAGTGACAGACTTCCAGGCAGGGGAGCCTCTCTGGAGGTGTACCGAAAACAGTTCCAGGAGCTGAGGTCATTTTCGAACATTTTTTGTTCGCTCAAATTTTTTTTGTTTTTGAGCTCTAAAAAGCTGTTATTATCAATTGGCTCAAAAATTTCAAGTGTCATGAGCTAGTACATGTTGGAGGAATACGTTTTAGGCAAAAAATTGCAAAAAAAAAAATCCAAGTGAAAAAGAACCGGAATGGGGAATTTCTGACTGCTGTAGCAGCCGCACAGTTCCAGGAGGTCGGATACATTTCCGACTTTGTCCCGCTCATTGAAGTACATTGTCCCGCAATGCAAATACATAGTAATGCGCACCTGCGGGAGAATATAGGAGAGAGTGGGCTCTCTCTACCCCGATGTATGGCGGTTGTTCCTATGGTTCTCTGGCTCGGGTAGGCGACTTAGAAGGTGGTCCCTCTTGTCGTGGAAGTTGCAAAATACGGCCGAGACTGAACTTCCACGGCTCCAGGAGGGACTTTTGCTGGTCGTGCGTCCCAAGTGAGAGAGGCGATCCTGGGGTACCTGAGCCTGACCAGACCCTCCCTCGGTGGTCCCTGGTCTTCTGAAGGGTGATGGCATTCAGGGGGGCAAATCTGGAGTCCGTGGCCGAGTTTGGGCTCTAGAAGGCGGACGCCCCTTCTGACCATGTCCCCTCAGAGCCGGCTGGATGGTTCATGGTCCGCGGCTTTGTCTGGCGGTCTGTGCCCAAGCCGGAGAAGCTCTCCTGGGGTACGTGAGCTTTGACCAGACCCTCCCTCGGCGGTCCCTGGTTCTCTGGAGGTGATGGCTGTCAGGGGGGCAAATCTGGAGTCCTCGTGGGAAGGAGGGCTCTTGAAGGCGGACGCCCCCTCTGACTATGTCCCCTCAGAGCAGGCTGGATGGTTCATGGTCCGCGGCTTTGTCTGGCGGTCCATGCCCAAGCCGGAGAAGCTATCCTGGGTACCTGAGCTTCGACCAGACCCTCCCTCGGTGGTCCCTGGTTCTCTGGAGGCGATGGCTGTTGTCAGGGGGGGGGGGGCAAATCTGGAGTCCTCGTGGGAAGGAGGGCTCTGGAAGGCGGACGCCCCCTCTGACTATGTCCCCTCAGAGCATGCTCGATGGTTCTCAGTCCCTGGCTTTGGCTTTTTGGCCATCCTGGGGTACATTCTTGCCAAAAAAAAAAACGACTAAGTGAAAAAGAACCGGAATGAGGAATTTTCTAGGTGCCGCATCCGCCCTACAGTGACTTGAGGCCGGGTACAGTTCCGACTTCGTCCCCTTAAAGTGGGGACGTTGTCCCGCAATGCAAATACATAGGAATGCGCACCTCTGGCAGAATGTACTTGAGAGAGTGTCGTCTCTCTACCCCGATAGAAAGCAGTTGTTTCTCTGGTTCCCCGACTTGGGTAGGCGACTTGGCATGTGGTCCCTCTCGTCTGGAAGTTGCGCACTCCGGCTGAGACCGAACTTCCACAGCTCCGAGAGGGACTTTTGCCGATCGTGCATCCCAAGCGAGAGAGGCAATGCTGGGGTACCCAAGCCTGACCAGACCCTCCCTCGGCGGTCCCTGGTTCTCTGGAGGTGATGGCTTTCGGGGGGCAAATCCGGAGTCCTCGTCCGAAAGGGGGGGCTCCGGAAGGCGGACGCCCCTCTCGTCCATGTCCTCTCAGAGCGGTCTTATCCTCCGATCGATCTGGCACGGCGCTCCCGGGTGGGGAGGTGGTGCTGCTCGCTCGACCCGGGCTTTGGAGCTCGCGTCGGTTTACGGTGAGCGGTGTCCTTCCTCCTGTACCCCCGGGCTTCCACCACCTATCTTTGGGCGCGCACGCCGGCCGTCACCTCCCGTTCGAGGACGGAGGCGGCCGAGCTGTGGGAAGTTTGAATCGCACCGAACGATGAACAGTGGTCTGACGACCCACGCGGGCGAACGGCGGGGCGCCCACCCACCCCGGCGTGGGGGCCAGCCGTCCGAATCGCTCCCCGCGTGGGGAAGCACAGTGTTAGCAAGGGCGGCCCTTTTCGAAGTTCCAGATGCGCAGCCCTGCCCGCGGAGGTCCGTGCCACGCATCGCCCGAAGGGCGGCCTCCGCGGCGGGCACCAGCGAGAGCGGCGGCGGTGGGTGGCGTTTCCACGCCGCTGCCGAGCTCCGCGCCACTAGTCTTTCCCGAGCCCCTACGTTAGTGGGGGGGATGACAGAGCTGTGGAGGCAGGCGAGGGGGGGTTCTCACTGCGCGGTGTGCCCCCACCCGACTCGCCATCGCCTTCCGCTCCTCGTACGTCGTCCTCCGAGGCGGCTCGGAAGGGAGAGGGAGAGCGA
>NW_027362327.1:0-34013 GCF_039654945.1 Dendrobates tinctorius | reverse complement strand
GTTTGGCTTTGGATAGCTACATTTCTGCACACCCACCTGCTACAAGGCCTGCAGCCCCTTCGCCTCAGAACTTCCCCAGTCTTAATTCAAGCATTCAATTCCTACCACATCCCTCATGCAATGATATGTCGCTTCATTTTTGAAACATTGTCCCCCTCTTGTGGCCTTCCAACTTTGAAATTTACTGTTCAATTTTGAATTAATTCATATATGAATAAAATGGAAAAGCAACGATTTATCTGGCGAGTTATTTGAATGTTCTGCCTACGTCCACCTGTCTGACAGACGGACGGTATTCTAGTGGCTTGTAGCAGCAGCAGCAGCAGCTAGGTGCGCTGCTTGCCTGCAGTAAATAGGATGTGTCCATCCATGGAACACTGTGATAGGAATCATGCCATTCATAGCACACAATGCTTGGATGTGTTCGACCACGTCTCACAATGGGACCACGTGTCACAATGGGCAGCCCACAGTCTGTAGCAGCTGCGCAGTAGTATTCAGCTTCAGTCTGCTGAGTGAGCCTGAGCAGACAGGTGGGCCATGCTCGCCTCCTGGTTACAATATCTGGCACCAGGAGAGTTAGGCCACGTTCACACGCTGCGGATTCCGCTGCGGATTAATCCGCACGGATTTAGCAAAAACCGCAGATAATCCGCAGGTCCAAAGACCTGCGGATTATCTGCGGTTTTGCCTGCGGTTTGGTCCTGCGGATTCACTATCTCCACAATGGTGGAGATAGGAACCCGCAGCGTTTTCCACAGAAAGAATTGACATGCAATTCTTTCTGCGGATTCAAAACCGCAGCAAATCCGCGCGGTTTTTTCCGCAGCGTCGGCACAGCGTTTTTTTTTTACCCATTCAAATGAATGGTACTGTACACCGCAGCTAAAACTGCTGCGTGTCTGTAGCGGCCAATCCGCAGCGTGTGCACACAGCCTTAAAGCAAGACCTTTCATTTAGGGAGGGTAGTAGAGGGGGCGGTGTAGGAGCAGTGCTCCTCTGGCCTCTTTCCTAGTACTGAAGCGCGTTTGACCGTGAGGGGAGGGTGGCCTAACAAAAAAGGGGTTGGCCTATGCAAATTAAAAGCGCGTGGAGTGGAATCCTGGGGGAAAAAAAAAAAAAAAAAAATCAGCCGCCTGCGCTTTTGTTATGCGCCCAGACTTGGTTTGAATGTCTTCCTCAGGGTGGTGTCTGTGTCATTCTCCACAATGGGTGCCTGTCTTAAGCCCTGTGGCCTTGCAAGCGGCAAACCATTTCTGGTTATCGCTTCTCGGCCTTTTGGCTAAGATCAAGTGTAGTATCTGTTCTTATCAGTTTAATATCTGATACGTCCCCTATCTGGGGACCATATATTAAATGGATTTTTAGAACAGGGAGATGGAAAAAGAGCTTGCTCACTTCACTCCACGTATCAGCCCAGTATGGCAGTTTCTCTGGGAATGGTGCACTCACTCTCTTAAGCGGTTTCCAAAGACAGATTGAATTGAAATCGGGATAAGCAAGTAGTGTTTTCAAAGCATGATTTGAATGCTTTTTTCCAATGTCGCTGCTCTGCAATTAGTTTTTCTTGGTCCAAGTTGCACATTTCCAATTCCTTAGCCTTGATTTAACTTGACCAACTCTTCTACTACTACTACTACTACTACTACTACTACTCTTATTCACCGCTATATGGGAGGCATTGCACTGTATTCAATGTGTCCGTAAAATAATGATCTATCTTGGCCTTTGCTGTTTGGTAGGTATAGGTGTGACAAGCTGCAGTAATGTGTTTGGCTTTGGATAGCTACATTTCTGCACACCCACCTGCTACAAGGCCTGCAGCCCCTTCGCCTCAGAACTTCCCCAGTCTTAATTCAAGCATTCAATTCCTACCACATCCCTCATGCAATGATATGTCGCTTCATTTTTGAAACATTGTCCCCCTCTTGTGGCCTTCCAACTTTGAAATTTACTGTTCAATTTTGAATTAATTCATATATGAATAAAATGGAAAAGCAACGATTTATCTGGCGAGTTATTTGAATGTTCTGCCTACGTCCACCTGTCTGACAGACGGACGGTATTCTAGTGGCTTGTAGCAGCAGCAGCAGCTAGGTGCGCTGCTTGCCTGCAGTAAATAGGATGTGTCCATCCATGGAACACTGTGATAGGAATCATGCCATTCATAGCACACAATGCTTGGATGTGTTCGACCACGTCTCACAATGGGACCACGTGTCACAATGGGCAGCCCACAGTCTGTAGCAGCTGCGCAGTAGTATTCAGCTTCAGTCTGCTGAGTGAGCCTGAGCAGACAGGTGGGCCATGCTCGCCTCCTGGTTACAATATCTGGCACCAGGAGAGTTAGGCCACGTTCACACGCTGCGGATTCCGCTGCGGATTAATCCGCACGGATTTAGCAAAAACCGCAGATAATCCGCAGGTCCAAAGACCTGCGGATTATCTGCGGTTTTGCCTGCGGTTTGGTCCTGCGGATTCACTATCTCCACAATGGTGGAGATAGGAACCCGCAGCGTTTTCCACAGAAAGAATTGACATGCAATTCTTTCTGCGGATTCAAAACCGCAGCAAATCCGCGCGGTTTTTTCCGCAGCGTCGGCACAGCGTTTTTTTTTACCCATTCAAATGAATGGTACTGTACACCGCAGCTAAAACTGCTGCGTGTCTGTAGCGGCCAATCCGCAGCGTGTGCACACAGCCTTAAAGCAAGACCTTTCATTTAGGGAGGGTAGTAGAGGGGGCGGTGTAGGAGCAGTGCTCCTCTGGCCTCTTTCCTAGTACTGAAGCGCGTTTGACCGTGAGGGGAGGGTGGCCTAACAAAAAAGGGGTTGGCCTATGCAAATTAAAAGCGCGTGGAGTGGAATCCTGGGGGAAAAAAAAAAAAAAAAAATCAGCCGCCTGCGCTTTTGTTATGCGCCCAGACTTGGTTTGAATGTCTTCCTCAGGGTGGTGTCTGTGTCATTCTCCACAATGGGTGCCTGTCTTAAGCCCTGTGGCCTTGCAAGCGGCAAACCATTTCTGGTTATCGCTTCTCGGCCTTTTGGCTAAGATCAAGTGTAGTATCTGTTCTTATCAGTTTAATATCTGATACGTCCCCTATCTGGGGACCATATATTAAATGGATTTTTAGAACAGGGAGATGGAAAAAGAGCTTGCTCACTTCACTCCACGTATCAGCCCAGTATGGCAGTTTCTCTGGGAATGGTGCACTCACTCTCTTAAGCGGTTTCCAAAGACAGATTGAATTGAAATCGGGATAAGCAAGTAGTGTTTTCAAAGCATGATTTGAATGCTTTTTTCCAATGTCGCTGCTCTGCAATTAGTTTTTCTTGGTCCAAGTTGCACATTTCCAATTCCTTAGCCTTGATTTAACTTGACCAACTCTTCTACTACTACTACTACTACTACTACTACTACTCTTATTCACCGCTATATGGGAGGCATTGCACTGTATTCAATGTGTCCGTAAAATAATGATCTATCTTGGCCTTTGCTGTTTGGTAGGTATAGGTGTGACAAGCTGCAGTAATGTGTTTGGCTTTGGATAGCTACATTTCTGCACACCCACCTGCTACAAGGCCTGCAGCCCCTTCGCCTCAGAACTTCCCCAGTCTTAATTCAAGCATTCAATTCCTACCACATCCCTCATGCAATGATATGTCGCTTCATTTTTGAAACATTGTCCCCCTCTTGTGGCCTTCCAACTTTGAAATTTACTGTTCAATTTTGAATTAATTCATATATGAATAAAATGGAAAAGCAACGATTTATCTGGCGAGTTATTTGAATGTTCTGCCTACGTCCACCTGTCTGACAGACGGACGGTATTCTAGTGGCTTGTAGCAGCAGCAGCAGCTAGGTGCGCTGCTTGCCTGCAGTAAATAGGATGTGTCCATCCATGGAACACTGTGATAGGAATCATGCCATTCATAGCACACAATGCTTGGATGTGTTCGACCACGTCTCACAATGGGACCACGTGTCACAATGGGCAGCCCACAGTCTGTAGCAGCTGCGCAGTAGTATTCAGCTTCAGTCTGCTGAGTGAGCCTGAGCAGACAGGTGGGCCATGCTCGCCTCCTGGTTACAATATCTGGCACCAGGAGAGTTAGGCCACGTTCACACGCTGCGGATTCCGCTGCGGATTAATCCGCACGGATTTAGCAAAAACCGCAGATAATCCGCAGGTCCAAAGACCTGCGGATTATCTGCGGTTTTGCCTGCGGTTTGGTCCTGCGGATTCACTATCTCCACAATGGTGGAGATAGGAACCCGCAGCGTTTTCCACAGAAAGAATTGACATGCAATTCTTTCTGCGGATTCAAAACCGCAGCAAATCCGCGCGGTTTTTTCCGCAGCGTCGGCACAGCGTTTTTTTTTACCCATTCAAATGAATGGTACTGTACACCGCAGCTAAAACTGCTGCGTGTCTGTAGCGGCCAATCCGCAGCGTGTGCACACAGCCTTAAAGCAAGACCTTTCATTTAGGGAGGGTAGTAGAGGGGGCGGTGTAGGAGCAGTGCTCCTCTGGCCTCTTTCCTAGTACTGAAGCGCGTTTGACCGTGAGGGGAGGGTGGCCTAACAAAAAAGGGGTTGGCCTATGCAAATTAAAAGCGCGTGGAGTGGAATCCTGGGGGAAAAAAAAAAAAAAAAAATCAGCCGCCTGCGCTTTTGTTATGCGCCCAGACTTGGTTTGAATGTCTTCCTCAGGGTGGTGTCTGTGTCATTCTCCACAATGGGTGCCTGTCTTAAGCCCTGTGGCCTTGCAAGCGGCAAACCATTTCTGGTTATCGCTTCTCGGCCTTTTGGCTAAGATCAAGTGTAGTATCTGTTCTTATCAGTTTAATATCTGATACGTCCCCTATCTGGGGACCATATATTAAATGGATTTTTAGAACAGGGAGATGGAAAAAGAGCTTGCTCACTTCACTCCACGTATCAGCCCAGTATGGCAGTTTCTCTGGGAATGGTGCACTCACTCTCTTAAGCGGTTTCCAAAGACAGATTGAATTGAAATCGGGATAAGCAAGTAGTGTTTTCAAAGCATGATTTGAATGCTTTTTTCCAATGTCGCTGCTCTGCAATTAGTTTTTCTTGGTCCAAGTTGCACATTTCCAATTCCTTAGCCTTGATTTAACTTGACCAACTCTTCTACTACTACTACTACTACTACTACTACTACTCTTATTCACCGCTATATGGGAGGCATTGCACTGTATTCAATGTGTCCGTAAAATAATGATCTATCTTGGCCTTTGCTGTTTGGTAGGTATAGGTGTGACAAGCTGCAGTAATGTGTTTGGCTTTGGATAGCTACATTTCTGCACACCCACCTGCTACAAGGCCTGCAGCCCCTTCGCCTCAGAACTTCCCCAGTCTTAATTCAAGCATTCAATTCCTACCACATCCCTCATGCAATGATATGTCGCTTCATTTTTGAAACATTGTCCCCCTCTTGTGGCCTTCCAACTTTGAAATTTACTGTTCAATTTTGAATTAATTCATATATGAATAAAATGGAAAAGCAACGATTTATCTGGCGAGTTATTTGAATGTTCTGCCTACGTCCACCTGTCTGACAGACGGACGGTATTCTAGTGGCTTGTAGCAGCAGCAGCAGCTAGGTGCGCTGCTTGCCTGCAGTAAATAGGATGTGTCCATCCATGGAACACTGTGATAGGAATCATGCCATTCATAGCACACAATGCTTGGATGTGTTCGACCACGTCTCACAATGGGACCACGTGTCACAATGGGCAGCCCACAGTCTGTAGCAGCTGCGCAGTAGTATTCAGCTTCAGTCTGCTGAGTGAGCCTGAGCAGACAGGTGGGCCATGCTCGCCTCCTGGTTACAATATCTGGCACCAGGAGAGTTAGGCCACGTTCACACGCTGCGGATTCCGCTGCGGATTAATCCGCACGGATTTAGCAAAAACCGCAGATAATCCGCAGGTCCAAAGACCTGCGGATTATCTGCGGTTTTGCCTGCGGTTTGGTCCTGCGGATTCACTATCTCCACAATGGTGGAGATAGGAACCCGCAGCGTTTTCCACAGAAAGAATTGACATGCAATTCTTTCTGCGGATTCAAAACCGCAGCAAATCCGCGCGGTTTTTTCCGCAGCGTCGGCACAGCGTTTTTTTTTACCCATTCAAATGAATGGTACTGTACACCGCAGCTAAAACTGCTGCGTGTCTGTAGCGGCCAATCCGCAGCGTGTGCACACAGCCTTAAAGCAAGACCTTTCATTTAGGGAGGGTAGTAGAGGGGGCGGTGTAGGAGCAGTGCTCCTCTGGCCTCTTTCCTAGTACTGAAGCGCGTTTGACCGTGAGGGGAGGGTGGCCTAACAAAAAAGGGGTTGGCCTATGCAAATTAAAAGCGCGTGGAGTGGAATCCTGGGGGAAAAAAAAAAAAAAAAAATCAGCCGCCTGCGCTTTTGTTATGCGCCCAGACTTGGTTTGAATGTCTTCCTCAGGGTGGTGTCTGTGTCATTCTCCACAATGGGTGCCTGTCTTAAGCCCTGTGGCCTTGCAAGCGGCAAACCATTTCTGGTTATCGCTTCTCGGCCTTTTGGCTAAGATCAAGTGTAGTATCTGTTCTTATCAGTTTAATATCTGATACGTCCCCTATCTGGGGACCATATATTAAATGGATTTTTAGAACAGGGAGATGGAAAAAGAGCTTGCTCACTTCACTCCACGTATCAGCCCAGTATGGCAGTTTCTCTGGGAATGGTGCACTCACTCTCTTAAGCGGTTTCCAAAGACAGATTGAATTGAAATCGGGATAAGCAAGTAGTGTTTTCAAAGCATGATTTGAATGCTTTTTTCCAATGTCGCTGCTCTGCAATTAGTTTTTCTTGGTCCAAGTTGCACATTTCCAATTCCTTAGCCTTGATTTAACTTGACCAACTCTTCTACTACTACTACTACTACTACTACTACTACTCTTATTCACCGCTATATGGGAGGCATTGCACTGTATTCAATGTGTCCGTAAAATAATGATCTATCTTGGCCTTTGCTGTTTGGTAGGTATAGGTGTGACAAGCTGCAGTAATGTGTTTGGCTTTGGATAGCTACATTTCTGCACACCCACCTGCTACAAGGCCTGCAGCCCCTTCGCCTCAGAACTTCCCCAGTCTTAATTCAAGCATTCAATTCCTACCACATCCCTCATGCAATGATATGTCGCTTCATTTTTGAAACATTGTCCCCCTCTTGTGGCCTTCCAACTTTGAAATTTACTGTTCAATTTTGAATTAATTCATATATGAATAAAATGGAAAAGCAACGATTTATCTGGCGAGTTATTTGAATGTTCTGCCTACGTCCACCTGTCTGACAGACGGACGGTATTCTAGTGGCTTGTAGCAGCAGCAGCAGCTAGGTGCGCTGCTTGCCTGCAGTAAATAGGATGTGTCCATCCATGGAACACTGTGATAGGAATCATGCCATTCATAGCACACAATGCTTGGATGTGTTCGACCACGTCTCACAATGGGACCACGTGTCACAATGGGCAGCCCACAGTCTGTAGCAGCTGCGCAGTAGTATTCAGCTTCAGTCTGCTGAGTGAGCCTGAGCAGACAGGTGGGCCATGCTCGCCTCCTGGTTACAATATCTGGCACCAGGAGAGTTAGGCCACGTTCACACGCTGCGGATTCCGCTGCGGATTAATCCGCACGGATTTAGCAAAAACCGCAGATAATCCGCAGGTCCAAAGACCTGCGGATTATCTGCGGTTTTGCCTGCGGTTTGGTCCTGCGGATTCACTATCTCCACAATGGTGGAGATAGGAACCCGCAGCGTTTTCCACAGAAAGAATTGACATGCAATTCTTTCTGCGGATTCAAAACCGCAGCAAATCCGCGCGGTT
The DNA here is from genome assembly GCF_039654945.1 of Dendrobates tinctorius. Lineage (NCBI taxonomy): Eukaryota > Metazoa > Chordata > Amphibia > Anura > Dendrobatidae > Dendrobates > Dendrobates tinctorius. Next base: position 26,132 of record NW_027362327.1, on the reverse strand, counting down.
TTTTCCGCAGCGTCGGCACAGCGTTTTTTTTTACCCATTCAAATGAATGGTACTGTACACCGCAGCTAAAACTGCTGCGTGTCTGTAGCGGCCAATCCGCAGCGTGTGCACACAGCCTTAAAGCAAGACCTTTCATTTAGGGAGGGTAGTAGAGGGGGCGGTGTAGGAGCAGTGCTCCTCTGGCCTCTTTCCTAGTACTGAAGCGCGTTTGACCGTGAGGGGAGGGTGGCCTAACAAAAAAGGGGTTGGCCTATGCAAATTAAAAGCGCGTGGAGTGGAATCCTGGGGGAAAAAAAAAAAAAAAAAATCAGCCGCCTGCGCTTTTGTTATGCGCCCAGACTTGGTTTGAATGTCTTCCTCAGGGTGGTGTCTGTGTCATTCTCCACAATGGGTGCCTGTCTTAAGCCCTGTGGCCTTGCAAGCGGCAAACCATTTCTGGTTATCGCTTCTCGGCCTTTTGGCTAAGATCAAGTGTAGTATCTGTTCTTATCAGTTTAATATCTGATACGTCCCCTATCTGGGGACCATATATTAAATGGATTTTTAGAACAGGGAGATGGAAAAAGAGCTTGCTCACTTCACTCCACGTATCAGCCCAGTATGGCAGTTTCTCTGGGAATGGTGCACTCACTCTCTTAAGCGGTTTCCAAAGACAGATTGAATTGAAATCGGGATAAGCAAGTAGTGTTTTCAAAGCATGATTTGAATGCTTTTTTCCAATGTCGCTGCTCTGCAATTAGTTTTTCTTGGTCCAAGTTGCACATTTCCAATTCCTTAGCCTTGATTTAACTTGACCAACTCTTCTACTACTACTACTACTACTACTACTACTACTCTTATTCACCGCTATATGGGAGGCATTGCACTGTATTCAATGTGTCCGTAAAATAATGATCTATCTTGGCCTTTGCTGTTTGGTAGGTATAGGTGTGACAAGCTGCAGTAATGTGTTTGGCTTTGGATAGCTACATTTCTGCACACCCACCTGCTACAAGGCCTGCAGCCCCTTCGCCTCAGAACTTCCCCAGTCTTAATTCAAGCATTCAATTCCTACCACATCCCTCATGCAATGATATGTCGCTTCATTTTTGAAACATTGTCCCCCTCTTGTGGCCTTCCAACTTTGAAATTTACTGTTCAATTTTGAATTAATTCATATATGAATAAAATGGAAAAGCAACGATTTATCTGGCGAGTTATTTGAATGTTCTGCCTACGTCCACCTGTCTGACAGACGGACGGTATTCTAGTGGCTTGTAGCAGCAGCAGCAGCTAGGTGCGCTGCTTGCCTGCAGTAAATAGGATGTGTCCATCCATGGAACACTGTGATAGGAATCATGCCATTCATAGCACACAATGCTTGGATGTGTTCGACCACGTCTCACAATGGGACCACGTGTCACAATGGGCAGCCCACAGTCTGTAGCAGCTGCGCAGTAGTATTCAGCTTCAGTCTGCTGAGTGAGCCTGAGCAGACAGGTGGGCCATGCTCGCCTCCTGGTTACAATATCTGGCACCAGGAGAGTTAGGCCACGTTCACACGCTGCGGATTCCGCTGCGGATTAATCCGCACGGATTTAGCAAAAACCGCAGATAATCCGCAGGTCCAAAGACCTGCGGATTATCTGCGGTTTTGCCTGCGGTTTGGTCCTGCGGATTCACTATCTCCACAATGGTGGAGATAGGAACCCGCAGCGTTTTCCACAGAAAGAATTGACATGCAATTCTTTCTGCGGATTCAAAACCGCAGCAAATCCGCGCGGTTTTTTCCGCAGCGTCGGCACAGCGTTTTTTTTTACCCATTCAAATGAATGGTACTGTACACCGCAGCTAAAACTGCTGCGTGTCTGTAGCGGCCAATCCGCAGCGTGTGCACACAGCCTTAAAGCAAGACCTTTCATTTAGGGAGGGTAGTAGAGGGGGCGGTGTAGGAGCAGTGCTCCTCTGGCCTCTTTCCTAGTACTGAAGCGCGTTTGACCGTGAGGGGAGGGTGGCCTAACAAAAAAGGGGTTGGCCTATGCAAATTAAAAGCGCGTGGAGTGGAATCCTGGGGGAAAAAAAAAAAAAAAAAATCAGCCGCCTGCGCTTTTGTTATGCGCCCAGACTTGGTTTGAATGTCTTCCTCAGGGTGGTGTCTGTGTCATTCTCCACAATGGGTGCCTGTCTTAAGCCCTGTGGCCTTGCAAGCGGCAAACCATTTCTGGTTATCGCTTCTCGGCCTTTTGGCTAAGATCAAGTGTAGTATCTGTTCTTATCAGTTTAATATCTGATACGTCCCCTATCTGGGGACCATATATTAAATGGATTTTTAGAACAGGGAGATGGAAAAAGAGCTTGCTCACTTCACTCCACGTATCAGCCCAGTATGGCAGTTTCTCTGGGAATGGTGCACTCACTCTCTTAAGCGGTTTCCAAAGACAGATTGAATTGAAATCGGGATAAGCAAGTAGTGTTTTCAAAGCATGATTTGAATGCTTTTTTCCAATGTCGCTGCTCTGCAATTAGTTTTTCTTGGTCCAAGTTGCACATTTCCAATTCCTTAGCCTTGATTTAACTTGACCAACTCTTCTACTACTACTACTACTACTACTACTACTACTCTTATTCACCGCTATATGGGAGGCATTGCACTGTATTCAATGTGTCCGTAAAATAATGATCTATCTTGGCCTTTGCTGTTTGGTAGGTATAGGTGTGACAAGCTGCAGTAATGTGTTTGGCTTTGGATAGCTACATTTCTGCACACCCACCTGCTACAAGGCCTGCAGCCCCTTCGCCTCAGAACTTCCCCAGTCTTAATTCAAGCATTCAATTCCTACCACATCCCTCATGCAATGATATGTCGCTTCATTTTTGAAACATTGTCCCCCTCTTGTGGCCTTCCAACTTTGAAATTTACTGTTCAATTTTGAATTAATTCATATATGAATAAAATGGAAAAGCAACGATTTATCTGGCGAGTTATTTGAATGTTCTGCCTACGTCCACCTGTCTGACAGACGGACGGTATTCTAGTGGCTTGTAGCAGCAGCAGCAGCTAGGTGCGCTGCTTGCCTGCAGTAAATAGGATGTGTCCATCCATGGAACACTGTGATAGGAATCATGCCATTCATAGCACACAATGCTTGGATGTGTTCGACCACGTCTCACAATGGGACCACGTGTCACAATGGGCAGCCCACAGTCTGTAGCAGCTGCGCAGTAGTATTCAGCTTCAGTCTGCTGAGTGAGCCTGAGCAGACAGGTGGGCCATGCTCGCCTCCTGGTTACAATATCTGGCACCAGGAGAGTTAGGCCACGTTCACACTGCTGCGGATTCCGCTGCGGATTAATCCGCACGGATTTAGCAAAAACCGCAGATAATCCGCAGGTCCAAAGACCTGCGGATTATCTGCGGTTTTGCCTGCGGTTTGGTCCTGCGGATTCACTATCTCCACAATGGTGGAGATAGGAACCCGCAGCGTTTTCCACAGAAAGAATTGACATGCAATTCTTTCTGCGGATTCAAAACCGCAGCAAATCCGCGCGGTTTTTTTCCGCAGCGTCGGCACAGCGTTTTTTTTTACCCATTCAAATGAATGGTACTGTACACCGCAGCTAAAACTGCTGCGTGTCTGTAGCGGCCAATCCGCAGCGTGTGCACACAGCCTTAAAGCAAGACCTTTCATTTAGGGAGGGTAGTAGAGGGGGCGGTGTAGGAGCAGTGCTCCTCTGGCCTCTTTCCTAGTACTGAAGCGCGTTTGACCGTGAGGGGAGGGTGGCCTAACAAAAAAGGGGTTGGCCTATGCAAATTAAAAGCGCGTGGAGTGGAATCCTGGGGGAAAAAAAAAAAAAAAAAATCAGCCGCCTGCGCTTTTGTTATGCGCCCAGACTTGGTTTGAATGTCTTCCTCAGGGTGGTGTCTGTGTCATTCTCCACAATGGGTGCCTGTCTTAAGCCCTGTGGCCTTGCAAGCGGCAAACCATTTCTGGTTATCGCTTCTCGGCCTTTTGGCTAAGATCAAGTGTAGTATCTGTTCTTATCAGTTTAATATCTGATACGTCCCCTATCTGGGGACCATATATTAAATGGATTTTTAGAACAGGGAGATGGAAAAAGAGCTTGCTCACTTCACTCCACGTATCAGCCCAGTATGGCAGTTTCTCTGGGAATGGTGCACTCACTCTCTTAAGCGGTTTCCAAAGACAGATTGAATTGAAATCGGGATAAGCAAGTAGTGTTTTCAAAGCATGATTTGAATGCTTTTTTCCAATGTCGCTGCTCTGCAATTAGTTTTTCTTGGTCCAAGTTGCACATTTCCAATTCCTTAGCCTTGATTTAACTTGACCAACTCTTCTACTACTACTACTACTACTACTACTACTACTCTTATTCACCGCTATATGGGAGGCATTGCACTGTATTCAATGTGTCCGTAAAATAATGATCTATCTTGGCCTTTGCTGTTTGGTAGGTATAGGTGTGACAAGCTGCAGTAATGTGTTTGGCTTTGGATAGCTACATTTCTGCACACCCACCTGCTACAAGGCCTGCAGCCCCTTCGCCTCAGAACTTCCCCAGTCTTAATTCAAGCATTCAATTCCTACCACATCCCTCATGCAATGATATGTCGCTTCATTTTTGAAACATTGTCCCCCTCTTGTGGCCTTCCAACTTTGAAATTTACTGTTCAATTTTGAATTAATTCATATATGAATAAAATGGAAAAGCAACGATTTATCTGGCGAGTTATTTGAATGTTCTGCCTACGTCCACCTGTCTGACAGACGGACGGTATTCTAGTGGCTTGTAGCAGCAGCAGCAGCTAGGTGCGCTGCTTGCCTGCAGTAAATAGGATGTGTCCATCCATGGAACACTGTGATAGGAATCATGCCATTCATAGCACACAATGCTTGGATGTGTTCGACCACGTCTCACAATGGGACCACGTGTCACAATGGGCAGCCCACAGTCTGTAGCAGCTGCGCAGTAGTATTCAGCTTCAGTCTGCTGAGTGAGCCTGAGCAGACAGGTGGGCCATGCTCGCCTCCTGGTTACAATATCTGGCACCAGGAGAGTTAGGCCACGTTCACACGCTGCGGATTCCGCTGCGGATTAATCCGCACGGATTTAGCAAAAACCGCAGATAATCCGCAGGTCCAAAGACCTGCGGATTATCTGCGGTTTTGCCTGCGGTTTGGTCCTGCGGATTCACTATCTCCACAATGGTGGAGATAGGAACCCGCAGCGTTTTCCACAGAAAGAATTGACATGCAATTCTTTCTGCGGATTCAAAACCGCAGCAAATCCGCGCGGTTTTTTCCGCAGCGTCGGCACAGCGTTTTTTTTTACCCATTCAAATGAATGGTACTGTACACCGCAGCTAAAACTGCTGCGTGTCTGTAGCGGCCAATCCGCAGCGTGTGCACACAGCCTTAAAGCAAGACCTTTCATTTAGGGAGGGTAGTAGAGGGGGCGGTGTAGGAGCAGTGCTCCTCTGGCCTCTTTCCTAGTACTGAAGCGCGTTTGACCGTGAGGGGAGGGTGGCCTAACAAAAAAGGGGTTGGCCTATGCAAATTAAAAGCGCGTGGAGTGGAATCCTGGGGGAAAAAAAAAAAAAAAAAATCAGCCGCCTGCGCTTTTGTTATGCGCCCAGACTTGGTTTGAATGTCTTCCTCAGGGTGGTGTCTGTGTCATTCTCCACAATGGGTGCCTGTCTTAAGCCCTGTGGCCTTGCAAGCGGCAAACCATTTCTGGTTATCGCTTCTCGGCCTTTTGGCTAAGATCAAGTGTAGTATCTGTTCTTATCAGTTTAATATCTGATACGTCCCCTATCTGGGGACCATATATTAAATGGATTTTTAGAACAGGGAGATGGAAAAAGAGCTTGCTCACTTCACTCCACGTATCAGCCCAGTATGGCAGTTTCTCTGGGAATGGTGCACTCACTCTCTTAAGCGGTTTCCAAAGACAGATTGAATTGAAATCGGGATAAGCAAGTAGTGTTTTCAAAGCATGATTTGAATGCTTTTTTCCAATGTCGCTGCTCTGCAATTAGTTTTTCTTGGTCCAAGTTGCACATTTCCAATTCCTTAGCCTTGATTTAACTTGACCAACTCTTCTACTACTACTACTACTACTACTACTACTACTCTTATTCACCGCTATATGGGAGGCATTGCACTGTATTCAATGTGTCCGTAAAATAATGATCTATCTTGGCCTTTGCTGTTTGGTAGGTATAGGTGTGACAAGCTGCAGTAATGTGTTTGGCTTTGGATAGCTACATTTCTGCACACCCACCTGCTACAAGGCCTGCAGCCCCTTCGCCTCAGAACTTCCCCAGTCTTAATTCAAGCATTCAATTCCTACCACATCCCTCATGCAATGATATGTCGCTTCATTTTTGAAACATTGTCCCCCTCTTGTGGCCTTCCAACTTTGAAATTTACTGTTCAATTTTGAATTAATTCATATATGAATAAAATGGAAAAGCAACGATTTATCTGGCGAGTTATTTGAATGTTCTGCCTACGTCCACCTGTCTGACAGACGGACGGTATTCTAGTGGCTTGTAGCAGCAGCAGCAGCTAGGTGCGCTGCTTGCCTGCAGTAAATAGGATGTGTCCATCCATGGAACACTGTGATAGGAATCATGCCATTCATAGCACACAATGCTTGGATGTGTTCGACCACGTCTCACAATGGGACCACGTGTCACAATGGGCAGCCCACAGTCTGTAGCAGCTGCGCAGTAGTATTCAGCTTCAGTCTGCTGAGTGAGCCTGAGCAGACAGGTGGGCCATGCTCGCCTCCTGGTTACAATATCTGGCACCAGGAGAGTTAGGCCACGTTCACACGCTGCGGATTCCGCTGCGGATTAATCCGCACGGATTTAGCAAAAACCGCAGATAATCCGCAGGTCCAAAGACCTGCGGATTATCTGCGGTTTTGCCTGCGGTTTGGTCCTGCGGATTCACTATCTCCACAATGGTGGAGATAGGAACCCGCAGCGTTTTCCACAGAAAGAATTGACATGCAATTCTTTCTGCGGATTCAAAACCGCAGCAAATCCGCGCGGTTTTTTCCGCAGCGTCGGCACAGCGTTTTTTTTTACCCATTCAAATGAATGGTACTGTACACCGCAGCTAAAACTGCTGCGTGTCTGTAGCGGCCAATCCGCAGCGTGTGCACACAGCCTTAAAGCAAGACCTTTCATTTAGGGAGGGTAGTAGAGGGGGCGGTGTAGGAGCAGTGCTCCTCTGGCCTCTTTCCTAGTACTGAAGCGCGTTTGACCGTGAGGGGAGGGTGGCCTAACAAAAAAGGGGTTGGCCTATGCAAATTAAAAGCGCGTGGAGTGGAATCCTGGGGGAAAAAAAAAAAAAAAAAATCAGCCGCCTGCGCTTTTGTTATGCGCCCAGACTTGGTTTGAATGTCTTCCTCAGGGTGGTGTCTGTGTCATTCTCCACAATGGGTGCCTGTCTTAAGCCCTGTGGCCTTGCAAGCGGCAAACCATTTCTGGTTATCGCTTCTCGGCCTTTTGGCTAAGATCAAGTGTAGTATCTGTTCTTATCAGTTTAATATCTGATACGTCCCCTATCTGGGGACCATATATTAAATGGATTTTTAGAACAGGGAGATGGAAAAAGAGCTTGCTCACTTCACTCCACGTATCAGCCCAGTATGGCAGTTTCTCTGGGAATGGTGCACTCACTCTCTTAAGCGGTTTCCAAAGACAGATTGAATTGAAATCGGGATAAGCAAGTAGTGTTTTCAAAGCATGATTTGAATGCTTTTTTCCAATGTCGCTGCTCTGCAATTAGTTTTTCTTGGTCCAAGTTGCACATTTCCAATTCCTTAGCCTTGATTTAACTTGACCAACTCTTCTACTACTACTACTACTACTACTACTACTACTCTTATTCACCGCTATATGGGAGGCATTGCACTGTATTCAATGTGTCCGTAAAATAATGATCTATCTTGGCCTTTGCTGTTTGGTAGGTATAGGTGTGACAAGCTGCAGTAATGTGTTTGGCTTTGGATAGCTACATTTCTGCACACCCACCTGCTACAAGGCCTGCAGCCCCTTCGCCTCAGAACTTCCCCAGTCTTAATTCAAGCATTCAATTCCTACCACATCCCTCATGCAATGATATGTCGCTTCATTTTTGAAACATTGTCCCCCTCTTGTGGCCTTCCAACTTTGAAATTTACTGTTCAATTTTGAATTAATTCATATATGAATAAAATGGAAAAGCAACGATTTATCTGGCGAGTTATTTGAATGTTCTGCCTACGTCCACCTGTCTGACAGACGGACGGTATTCTAGTGGCTTGTAGCAGCAGCAGCAGCTAGGTGCGCTGCTTGCCTGCAGTAAATAGGATGTGTCCATCCATGGAACACTGTGATAGGAATCATGCCATTCATAGCACACAATGCTTGGATGTGTTCGACCACGTCTCACAATGGGACCACGTGTCACAATGGGCAGCCCACAGTCTGTAGCAGCTGCGCAGTAGTATTCAGCTTCAGTCTGCTGAGTGAGCCTGAGCAGACAGGTGGGCCATGCTCGCCTCCTGGTTACAATATCTGGCACCAGGAGAGTTAGGCCACGTTCACACGCTGCGGATTCCGCTGCGGATTAATCCGCACGGATTTAGCAAAAACCGCAGATAATCCGCAGGTCCAAAGACCTGCGGATTATCTGCGGTTTTGCCTGCGGTTTGGTCCTGCGGATTCACTATCTCCACAATGGTGGAGATAGGAACCCGCAGCGTTTTCCACAGAAAGAATTGACATGCAATTCTTTCTGCGGATTCAAAACCGCAGCAAATCCGCGCGGTTTTTTCCGCAGCGTCGGCACAGCGTTTTTTTTTACCCATTCAAATGAATGGTACTGTACACCGCAGCTAAAACTGCTGCGTGTCTGTAGCGGCCAATCCGCAGCGTGTGCACACAGCCTTAAAGCAAGACCTTTCATTTAGGGAGGGTAGTAGAGGGGGCGGTGTAGGAGCAGTGCTCCTCTGGCCTCTTTCCTAGTACTGAAGCGCGTTTGACCGTGAGGGGAGGGTGGTGGCCTAACAAAAAAGGGGTTGGCCTATGCAAATTAAAAGCGCGTGGAGTGGAATCCTGGGGGAAAAAAAAAAAAAAAAAAATCAGCCGCCTGCGCTTTTGTTATGCGCCCAGACTTGGTTTGAATGTCTTCCTCAGGGTGGTGTCTGTGTCATTCTCCACAATGGGTGCCTGTCTTAAGCCCTGTGGCCTTGCAAGCGGCAAACCATTTCTGGTTATCGCTTCTCGGCCTTTTGGCTAAGATCAAGTGTAGTATCTGTTCTTATCAGTTTAATATCTGATACGTCCCTATCTGGGGACCATATATTAAATGGATTTTTAGAACAGGGAGATGGAAAAAGAGCTTGCTCACTTCACTCCACGTATCAGCCCAGTATGGCAGTTTCTCTGGGAATGGTGCACTCACTCTCTTAAGCGGTTTTCCAAGACAGATTGAATTGAAATCGGGATAAGCAAGTAGTGTTTTCAAAGCATGATTTGAATGCTTTTTTCCAATGTCGCTGCTCTGCAATTAGTTTTTCTTGGTCCAAGTTGCACATTTCCAATTCCTTAGCCTTGATTTAACTTGACCAACTCTTCTACTACTACTACTACTACTACTACTACTACTCTTATTCACCGCTATATGGGAGGCATTGCACTGTATTCAATGTGTCCGTAAAATAATGATCTATCTTGGCCTTTGCTGTTTGGTAGGTATAGGTGTGACAAGCTGCAGTAATGTGTTTGGCTTTGGATAGCTACATTTCTGCACACCCACCTGCTACAAGGCCTGCAGCCCCCTTCGCCTCAGAACTTCCCCAGTCTTAATTCAAGCATTCAATTCCTACCACATCCCTCATGCAATGATATGTCGCTTCATTTTTGAAACATTGTCCCCCTCTTGTGGCCTCCAACTTTGAAATTTACTGTTCAATTTTGAATTAATTCATATATGAATAAAATGGAAAAGCAACGATTTATCTGGCGAGTTATTTGAATGTTCTGCCTACGTCCACCTGTCTGACAGACGGACGGTATTCTAGTGGCTTGTAGCAGCAGCAGCAGCTAGGTGCGCTGCTTGCCTGCAGTAAATAGGATGTGTCCATCCATGGAACACTGTGATAGAATCATGCCATTCATAGCACACAATGCTTGGATGTGTTCCGACCACGTCTCACAATGGGAACCACGTGTCACAATGGGCAGCCCACAGTCTGTAGCAGCTGCGCAGTAGTATTCAGCTTCAGTCTGCTGAGTGAGCCTGAGCAGACAGGTGGGCCATGCTCGCCTCCTGGTTACAATATCTGCACCAGGAGAGTTAGGCCACGTTCACCACGCTGCGGATTCCGCTGCGGATTAATCCGCACGGATTTAAAACCGCAGATAATCCGCAGGTCCAAAGACCTGCGGATTATCTGCGGTTTTGCCTGCGGTTTGGTCCTGCGGATTCACTATCTCCACAATGGTGGAGATAGGAACCCGCAGCGTTTTCCACAGAAAGAATTGACATGCAATTCTTTCTGCGGATTCAAAACCGCAGCAAATCCGCGCGGTTTTTTCCGCAGCGTCGGCACAGCGTTTTTTTTTACCCATTCAAATGAATGGTACTGTACACCGCAGCTAAAACTGCTGCGTGTCTGTAGCGGCCAATCCGCAGCGTGTGCACACAGCCTTAAAGCAAGACCTTTCATTTAGGGAGGGTAGTAGAGGGGGCGGTGTAGGAGCAGTGCTCCTCTGGCCTCTTTCCTAGTACTGAAGCGCGTTTGACCGTGAGGGGAGGGTGGCCTAACAAAAAAGGGGTTGGCCTATGCAAATTAAAAGCGCGTGGAGTGGAATCCTGGGGGAAAAAAAAAAAAAAAAAATCAGCCGCCTGCGCTTTTGTTATGCGCCCAGACTTGGTTTGAATGTCTTCCTCAGGGTGGTGTCTGTGTCATTCTCCACAATGGGTGCCTGTCTTAAGCCCTGTGGCCTTGCAAGCGGCAAACCATTTCTGGTTATCGCTTCTCGGCCTTTTGGCTAAGATCAAGTGTAGTATCTGTTCTTATCAGTTTAATATCTGATACGTCCCCTATCTGGGGACCATATATTAAATGGATTTTTAGAACAGGGAGATGGAAAAAGAGCTTGCTCACTTCACTCCACGTATCAGCCCAGTATGGCAGTTTCTCTGGGAATGGTGCACTCACTCTCTTAAGCGGTTTCCAAAGACAGATTGAATTGAAATCGGGATAAGCAAGTAGTGTTTTCAAAGCATGATTTGAATGCTTTTTTCCAATGTCGCTGCTCTGCAATTAGTTTTTCTTGGTCCAAGTTGCACATTTCCAATTCCTTAGCCTTGATTTAACTTGACCAACTCTTCTACTACTACTACTACTACTACTACTACTACTCTTATTCACCGCTATATGGGAGGCATTGCACTGTATTCAATGTGTCCGTAAAATAATGATCTATCTTGGCCTTTGCTGTTTGGTAGGTATAGGTGTGACAAGCTGCAGTAATGTGTTTGGCTTTGGATAGCTACATTTCTGCACACCCACCTGCTACAAGGCCTGCAGCCCCTTCGCCTCAGAACTTCCCCAGTCTTAATTCAAGCATTCAATTCCTACCACATCCCTCATGCAATGATATGTCGCTTCATTTTTGAAACATTGTCCCCCTCTTGTGGCCTTCCAACTTTGAAATTTACTGTTCAATTTTGAATTAATTCATATATGAATAAAATGGAAAAGCAACGATTTATCTGGCGAGTTATTTGAATGTTCTGCCTACGTCCACCTGTCTGACAGACGGACGGTATTCTAGTGGCTTGTAGCAGCAGCAGCAGCTAGGTGCGCTGCTTGCCTGCAGTAAATAGGATGTGTCCATCCATGGAACACTGTGATAGGAATCATGCCATTCATAGCACACAATGCTTGGATGTGTTCGACCACGTCTCACAATGGGACCACGTGTCACAATGGGCAGCCCACAGTCTGTAGCAGCTGCGCAGTAGTATTCAGCTTCAGTCTGCTGAGTGAGCCTGAGCAGACAGGTGGGCCATGCTCGCCTCCTGGTTACAATATCTGGCACCAGGAGAGTTAGGCCACGTTCACACGCTGCGGATTCCGCTGCGGATTAATCCGCACGGATTTAGCAAAAACCGCAGATAATCCGCAGGTCCAAAGACCTGCGGATTATCTGCGGTTTTGCCTGCGGTTTGGTCCTGCGGATTCACTATCTCCACAATGGTGGAGATAGGAACCCGCAGCGTTTTCCACAGAAAGAATTGACATGCAATTCTTTCTGCGGATTCAAAACCGCAGCAAATCCGCGCGGTTTTTTCCGCAGCGTCGGCACAGCGTTTTTTTTTACCCATTCAAATGAATGGTACTGTACACCGCAGCTAAAACTGCTGCGTGTCTGTAGCGGCCAATCCGCAGCGTGTGCACACAGCCTTAAAGCAAGACCTTTCATTTAGGGAGGGTAGTAGAGGGGGCGGTGTAGGAGCAGTGCTCCTCTGGCCTCTTTCCTAGTACTGAAGCGCGTTTGACCGTGAGGGGAGGGTGGCCTAACAAAAAAGGGGTTGGCCTATGCAAATTAAAAGCGCGTGGAGTGGAATCCTGGGGGAAAAAAAAAAAAAAAAAATCAGCCGCCTGCGCTTTTGTTATGCGCCCAGACTTGGTTTGAATGTCTTCCTCAGGGTGGTGTCTGTGTCATTCTCCACAATGGGTGCCTGTCTTAAGCCCTGTGGCCTTGCAAGCGGCAAACCATTTCTGGTTATCGCTTCTCGGCCTTTTGGCTAAGATCAAGTGTAGTATCTGTTCTTATCAGTTTAATATCTGATACGTCCCCTATCTGGGGACCATATATTAAATGGATTTTTAGAACAGGGAGATGGAAAAAGAGCTTGCTCACTTCACTCCACGTATCAGCCCAGTATGGCAGTTTCTCTGGGAATGGTGCACTCACTCTCTTAAGCGGTTTCCAAAGACAGATTGAATTGAAATCGGGATAAGCAAGTAGTGTTTTCAAAGCATGATTTGAATGCTTTTTTCCAATGTCGCTGCTCTGCAATTAGTTTTTCTTGGTCCAAGTTGCACATTTCCAATTCCTTAGCCTTGATTTAACTTGACCAACTCTTCTACTACTACTACTACTACTACTACTACTACTCTTATTCACCGCTATATGGGAGGCATTGCACTGTATTCAATGTGTCCGTAAAATAATGATCTATCTTGGCCTTTGCTGTTTGGTAGGTATAGGTGTGACAAGCTGCAGTAATGTGTTTGGCTTTGGATAGCTACATTTCTGCACACCCACCTGCTACAAGGCCTGCAGCCCCTTCGCCTCAGAACTTCCCCAGTCTTAATTCAAGCATTCAATTCCTACCACATCCCTCATGCAATGATATGTCGCTTCATTTTTGAAACATTGTCCCCCTCTTGTGGCCTTCCAACTTTGAAATTTACTGTTCAATTTTGAATTAATTCATATATGAATAAAATGGAAAAGCAACGATTTATCTGGCGAGTTATTTGAATGTTCTGCCTACGTCCACCTGTCTGACAGACGGACGGTATTCTAGTGGCTTGTAGCAGCAGCAGCAGCTAGGTGCGCTGCTTGCCTGCAGTAAATAGGATGTGTCCATCCATGGAACACTGTGATAGGAATCATGCCATTCATAGCACACAATGCTTGGATGTGTTCGACCACGTCTCACAATGGGACCACGTGTCACAATGGGCAGCCCACAGTCTGTAGCAGCTGCGCAGTAGTATTCAGCTTCAGTCTGCTGAGTGAGCCTGAGCAGACAGGTGGGCCATGCTCGCCTCCTGGTTACAATATCTGGCACCAGGAGAGTTAGGCCACGTTCACACGCTGCGGATTCCGCTGCGGATTAATCCGCACGGATTTAGCAAAAACCGCAGATAATCCGCAGGTCCAAAGACCTGCGGATTATCTGCGGTTTTGCCTGCGGTTTGGTCCTGCGGATTCACTATCTCCACAATGGTGGAGATAGGAACCCGCAGCGTTTTCCACAGAAAGAATTGACATGCAATTCTTTCTGCGGATTCAAAACCGCAGCAAATCCGCGCGGTTTTTTCCGCAGCGTCGGCACAGCGTTTTTTTTTACCCATTCAAATGAATGGTACTGTACACCGCAGCTAAAACTGCTGCGTGTCTGTAGCGGCCAATCCGCAGCGTGTGCACACAGCCTTAAAGCAAGACCTTTCATTTAGGGAGGGTAGTAGAGGGGGCGGTGTAGGAGCAGTGCTCCTCTGGCCTCTTTCCTAGTACTGAAGCGCGTTTGACCGTGAGGGGAGGGTGGCCTAACAAAAAAGGGGTTGGCCTATGCAAATTAAAAGCGCGTGGAGTGGAATCCTGGGGGAAAAAAAAAAAAAAAAAATCAGCCGCCTGCGCTTTTGTTATGCGCCCAGACTTGGTTTGAATGTCTTCCTCAGGGTGGTGTCTGTGTCATTCTCCACAATGGGTGCCTGTCTTAAGCCCTGTGGCCTTGCAAGCGGCAAACCATTTCTGGTTATCGCTTCTCGGCCTTTTGGCTAAGATCAAGTGTAGTATCTGTTCTTATCAGTTTAATATCTGATACGTCCCCTATCTGGGGACCATATATTAAATGGATTTTTAGAACAGGGAGATGGAAAAAGAGCTTGCTCACTTCACTCCACGTATCAGCCCAGTATGGCAGTTTCTCTGGGAATGGTGCACTCACTCTCTTAAGCGGTTTCCAAAGACAGATTGAATTGAAATCGGGATAAGCAAGTAGTGTTTTCAAAGCATGATTTGAATGCTTTTTTCCAATGTCGCTGCTCTGCAATTAGTTTTTCTTGGTCCAAGTTGCACATTTCCAATTCCTTAGCCTTGATTTAACTTGACCAACTCTTCTACTACTACTACTACTACTACTACTACTACTCTTATTCACCGCTATATGGGAGGCATTGCACTGTATTCAATGTGTCCGTAAAATAATGATCTATCTTGGCCTTTGCTGTTTGGTAGGTATAGGTGTGACAAGCTGCAGTAATGTGTTTGGCTTTGGATAGCTACATTTCTGCACACCCACCTGCTACAAGGCCTGCAGCCCCTTCGCCTCAGAACTTCCCCAGTCTTAATTCAAGCATTCAATTCCTACCACATCCCTCATGCAATGATATGTCGCTTCATTTTTGAAACATTGTCCCCCTCTTGTGGCCTTCCAACTTTGAAATTTACTGTTCAATTTTGAATTAATTCATATATGAATAAAATGGAAAAGCAACGATTTATCTGGCGAGTTATTTGAATGTTCTGCCTACGTCCACCTGTCTGACAGACGGACGGTATTCTAGTGGCTTGTAGCAGCAGCAGCAGCTAGGTGCGCTGCTTGCCTGCAGTAAATAGGATGTGTCCATCCATGGAACACTGTGATAGGAATCATGCCATTCATAGCACACAATGCTTGGATGTGTTCGACCACGTCTCACAATGGGACCACGTGTCACAATGGGCAGCCCACAGTCTGTAGCAGCTGCGCAGTAGTATTCAGCTTCAGTCTGCTGAGTGAGCCTGAGCAGACAGGTGGGCCATGCTCGCCTCCTGGTTACAATATCTGGCACCAGGAGAGTTAGGCCACGTTCACACGCTGCGGATTCCGCTGCGGATTAATCCGCACGGATTTAGCAAAAACCGCAGATAATCCGCAGGTCCAAAGACCTGCGGATTATCTGCGGTTTTGCCTGCGGTTTGGTCCTGCGGATTCACTATCTCCACAATGGTGGAGATAGGAACCCGCAGCGTTTTCCACAGAAAGAATTGACATGCAATTCTTTCTGCGGATTCAAAACCGCAGCAAATCCGCGCGGTTTTTTCCGCAGCGTCGGCACAGCGTTTTTTTTTACCCATTCAAATGAATGGTACTGTACACCGCAGCTAAAACTGCTGCGTGTCTGTAGCGGCCAATCCGCAGCGTGTGCACACAGCCTTAAAGCAAGACCTTTCATTTAGGGAGGGTAGTAGAGGGGGCGGTGTAGGAGCAGTGCTCCTCTGGCCTCTTTCCTAGTACTGAAGCGCGTTTGACCGTGAGGGGAGGGTGGCCTAACAAAAAAGGGGTTGGCCTATGCAAATTAAAAGCGCGTGGAGTGGAATCCTGGGGGAAAAAAAAAAAAAAAAAATCAGCCGCCTGCGCTTTTGTTATGCGCCCAGACTTGGTTTGAATGTCTTCCTCAGGGTGGTGTCTGTGTCATTCTCCACAATGGGTGCCTGTCTTAAGCCCTGTGGCCTTGCAAGCGGCAAACCATTTCTGGTTATCGCTTCTCGGCCTTTTGGCTAAGATCAAGTGTAGTATCTGTTCTTATCAGTTTAATATCTGATACGTCCCCTATCTGGGGACCATATATTAAATGGATTTTTAGAACAGGGAGATGGAAAAAGAGCTTGCTCACTTCACTCCACGTATCAGCCCAGTATGGCAGTTTCTCTGGGAATGGTGCACTCACTCTCTTAAGCGGTTTCCAAAGACAGATTGAATTGAAATCGGGATAAGCAAGTAGTGTTTTCAAAGCATGATTTGAATGCTTTTTTCCAATGTCGCTGCTCTGCAATTAGTTTTTCTTGGTCCAAGTTGCACATTTCCAATTCCTTAGCCTTGATTTAACTTGACCAACTCTTCTACTACTACTACTACTACTACTACTACTACTCTTATTCACCGCTATATGGGAGGCATTGCACTGTATTCAATGTGTCCGTAAAATAATGATCTATCTTGGCCTTTGCTGTTTGGTAGGTATAGGTGTGACAAGCTGCAGTAATGTGTTTGGCTTTGGATAGCTACATTTCTGCACACCCACCTG
The DNA here is from genome assembly GCF_039654945.1 of Dendrobates tinctorius. NCBI lineage: Eukaryota > Metazoa > Chordata > Amphibia > Anura > Dendrobatidae > Dendrobates > Dendrobates tinctorius. Next base: position 9,257 of record NW_027362327.1, on the reverse strand, counting down.
CTACAAGGCCTGCAGCCCCTTCGCCTCAGAACTTCCCCAGTCTTAATTCAAGCATTCAATTCCTACCACATCCCTCATGCAATGATATGTCGCTTCATTTTTGAAACATTGTCCCCCTCTTGTGGCCTTCCAACTTTGAAATTTACTGTTCAATTTTGAATTAATTCATATATGAATAAAATGGAAAAGCAACGATTTATCTGGCGAGTTATTTGAATGTTCTGCCTACGTCCACCTGTCTGACAGACGGACGGTATTCTAGTGGCTTGTAGCAGCAGCAGCAGCTAGGTGCGCTGCTTGCCTGCAGTAAATAGGATGTGTCCATCCATGGAACACTGTGATAGGAATCATGCCATTCATAGCACACAATGCTTGGATGTGTTCGACCACGTCTCACAATGGGACCACGTGTCACAATGGGCAGCCCACAGTCTGTAGCAGCTGCGCAGTAGTATTCAGCTTCAGTCTGCTGAGTGAGCCTGAGCAGACAGGTGGGCCATGCTCGCCTCCTGGTTACAATATCTGGCACCAGGAGAGTTAGGCCACGTTCACACGCTGCGGATTCCGCTGCGGATTAATCCGCACGGATTTAGCAAAAACCGCAGATAATCCGCAGGTCCAAAGACCTGCGGATTATCTGCGGTTTTGCCTGCGGTTTGGTCCTGCGGATTCACTATCTCCACAATGGTGGAGATAGGAACCCGCAGCGTTTTCCACAGAAAGAATTGACATGCAATTCTTTCTGCGGATTCAAAACCGCAGCAAATCCGCGCGGTTTTTTCCGCAGCGTCGGCACAGCGTTTTTTTTTACCCATTCAAATGAATGGTACTGTACACCGCAGCTAAAACTGCTGCGTGTCTGTAGCGGCCAATCCGCAGCGTGTGCACACAGCCTTAAAGCAAGACCTTTCATTTAGGGAGGGTAGTAGAGGGGGCGGTGTAGGAGCAGTGCTCCTCTGGCCTCTTTCCTAGTACTGAAGCGCGTTTGACCGTGAGGGGAGGGTGGCCTAACAAAAAAGGGGTTGGCCTATGCAAATTAAAAGCGCGTGGAGTGGAATCCTGGGGGAAAAAAAAAAAAAAAAAATCAGCCGCCTGCGCTTTTGTTATGCGCCCAGACTTGGTTTGAATGTCTTCCTCAGGGTGGTGTCTGTGTCATTCTCCACAATGGGTGCCTGTCTTAAGCCCTGTGGCCTTGCAAGCGGCAAACCATTTCTGGTTATCGCTTCTCGGCCTTTTGGCTAAGATCAAGTGTAGTATCTGTTCTTATCAGTTTAATATCTGATACGTCCCCTATCTGGGGACCATATATTAAATGGATTTTTAGAACAGGGAGATGGAAAAAGAGCTTGCTCACTTCACTCCACGTATCAGCCCAGTATGGCAGTTTCTCTGGGAATGGTGCACTCACTCTCTTAAGCGGTTTCCAAAGACAGATTGAATTGAAATCGGGATAAGCAAGTAGTGTTTTCAAAGCATGATTTGAATGCTTTTTTCCAATGTCGCTGCTCTGCAATTAGTTTTTCTTGGTCCAAGTTGCACATTTCCAATTCCTTAGCCTTGATTTAACTTGACCAACTCTTCTACTACTACTACTACTACTACTACTACTACTCTTATTCACCGCTATATGGGAGGCATTGCACTGTATTCAATGTGTCCGTAAAATAATGATCTATCTTGGCCTTTGCTGTTTGGTAGGTATAGGTGTGACAAGCTGCAGTAATGTGTTTGGCTTTGGATAGCTACATTTCTGCACACCCACCTGCTACAAGGCCTGCAGCCCCTTCGCCTCAGAACTTCCCCAGTCTTAATTCAAGCATTCAATTCCTACCACATCCCTCATGCAATGATATGTCGCTTCATTTTTGAAACATTGTCCCCCTCTTGTGGCCTTCCAACTTTGAAATTTACTGTTCAATTTTGAATTAATTCATATATGAATAAAATGGAAAAGCAACGATTTATCTGGCGAGTTATTTGAATGTTCTGCCTACGTCCACCTGTCTGACAGACGGACGGTATTCTAGTGGCTTGTAGCAGCAGCAGCAGCTAGGTGCGCTGCTTGCCTGCAGTAAATAGGATGTGTCCATCCATGGAACACTGTGATAGGAATCATGCCATTCATAGCACACAATGCTTGGATGTGTTCGACCACGTCTCACAATGGGACCACGTGTCACAATGGGCAGCCCACAGTCTGTAGCAGCTGCGCAGTAGTATTCAGCTTCAGTCTGCTGAGTGAGCCTGAGCAGACAGGTGGGCCATGCTCGCCTCCTGGTTACAATATCTGGCACCAGGAGAGTTAGGCCACGTTCACACGCTGCGGATTCCGCTGCGGATTAATCCGCACGGATTTAGCAAAAACCGCAGATAATCCGCAGGTCCAAAGACCTGCGGATTATCTGCGGTTTTGCCTGCGGTTTGGTCCTGCGGATTCACTATCTCCACAATGGTGGAGATAGGAACCCGCAGCGTTTTCCACAGAAAGAATTGACATGCAATTCTTTCTGCGGATTCAAAACCGCAGCAAATCCGCGCGGTTTTTTCCGCAGCGTCGGCACAGCGTTTTTTTTTACCCATTCAAATGAATGGTACTGTACACCGCAGCTAAAACTGCTGCGTGTCTGTAGCGGCCAATCCGCAGCGTGTGCACACAGCCTTAAAGCAAGACCTTTCATTTAGGGAGGGTAGTAGAGGGGGCGGTGTAGGAGCAGTGCTCCTCTGGCCTCTTTCCTAGTACTGAAGCGCGTTTGACCGTGAGGGGAGGGTGGCCTAACAAAAAAGGGGTTGGCCTATGCAAATTAAAAGCGCGTGGAGTGGAATCCTGGGGGAAAAAAAAAAAAAAAAAATCAGCCGCCTGCGCTTTTGTTATGCGCCCAGACTTGGTTTGAATGTCTTCCTCAGGGTGGTGTCTGTGTCATTCTCCACAATGGGTGCCTGTCTTAAGCCCTGTGGCCTTGCAAGCGGCAAACCATTTCTGGTTATCGCTTCTCGGCCTTTTGGCTAAGATCAAGTGTAGTATCTGTTCTTATCAGTTTAATATCTGATACGTCCCCTATCTGGGGACCATATATTAAATGGATTTTTAGAACAGGGAGATGGAAAAAGAGCTTGCTCACTTCACTCCACGTATCAGCCCAGTATGGCAGTTTCTCTGGGAATGGTGCACTCACTCTCTTAAGCGGTTTCCAAAGACAGATTGAATTGAAATCGGGATAAGCAAGTAGTGTTTTCAAAGCATGATTTGAATGCTTTTTTCCAATGTCGCTGCTCTGCAATTAGTTTTTCTTGGTCCAAGTTGCACATTTCCAATTCCTTAGCCTTGATTTAACTTGACCAACTCTTCTACTACTACTACTACTACTACTACTACTACTCTTATTCACCGCTATATGGGAGGCATTGCACTGTATTCAATGTGTCCGTAAAATAATGATCTATCTTGGCCTTTGCTGTTTGGTAGGTATAGGTGTGACAAGCTGCAGTAATGTGTTTGGCTTTGGATAGCTACATTTCTGCACACCCACCTGCTACAAGGCCTGCAGCCCCTTCGCCTCAGAACTTCCCCAGTCTTAATTCAAGCATTCAATTCCTACCACATCCCTCATGCAATGATATGTCGCTTCATTTTTGAAACATTGTCCCCCTCTTGTGGCCTTCCAACTTTGAAATTTACTGTTCAATTTTGAATTAATTCATATATGAATAAAATGGAAAAGCAACGATTTATCTGGCGAGTTATTTGAATGTTCTGCCTACGTCCACCTGTCTGACAGACGGACGGTATTCTAGTGGCTTGTAGCAGCAGCAGCAGCTAGGTGCGCTGCTTGCCTGCAGTAAATAGGATGTGTCCATCCATGGAACACTGTGATAGGAATCATGCCATTCATAGCACACAATGCTTGGATGTGTTCGACCACGTCTCACAATGGGACCACGTGTCACAATGGGCAGCCCACAGTCTGTAGCAGCTGCGCAGTAGTATTCAGCTTCAGTCTGCTGAGTGAGCCTGAGCAGACAGGTGGGCCATGCTCGCCTCCTGGTTACAATATCTGGCACCAGGAGAGTTAGGCCACGTTCACACGCTGCGGATTCCGCTGCGGATTAATCCGCACGGATTTAGCAAAAACCGCAGATAATCCGCAGGTCCAAAGACCTGCGGATTATCTGCGGTTTTGCCTGCGGTTTGGTCCTGCGGATTCACTATCTCCACAATGGTGGAGATAGGAACCCGCAGCGTTTTCCACAGAAAGAATTGACATGCAATTCTTTCTGCGGATTCAAAACCGCAGCAAATCCGCGCGGTTTTTTCCGCAGCGTCGGCACAGCGTTTTTTTTTACCCATTCAAATGAATGGTACTGTACACCGCAGCTAAAACTGCTGCGTGTCTGTAGCGGCCAATCCGCAGCGTGTGCACACAGCCTTAAAGCAAGACCTTTCATTTAGGGAGGGTAGTAGAGGGGGCGGTGTAGGAGCAGTGCTCCTCTGGCCTCTTTCCTAGTACTGAAGCGCGTTTGACCGTGAGGGGAGGGTGGCCTAACAAAAAAGGGGTTGGCCTATGCAAATTAAAAGCGCGTGGAGTGGAATCCTGGGGGAAAAAAAAAAAAAAAAAATCAGCCGCCTGCGCTTTTGTTATGCGCCCAGACTTGGTTTGAATGTCTTCCTCAGGGTGGTGTCTGTGTCATTCTCCACAATGGGTGCCTGTCTTAAGCCCTGTGGCCTTGCAAGCGGCAAACCATTTCTGGTTATCGCTTCTCGGCCTTTTGGCTAAGATCAAGTGTAGTATCTGTTCTTATCAGTTTAATATCTGATACGTCCCCTATCTGGGGACCATATATTAAATGGATTTTTAGAACAGGGAGATGGAAAAAGAGCTTGCTCACTTCACTCCACGTATCAGCCCAGTATGGCAGTTTCTCTGGGAATGGTGCACTCACTCTCTTAAGCGGTTTCCAAAGACAGATTGAATTGAAATCGGGATAAGCAAGTAGTGTTTTCAAAGCATGATTTGAATGCTTTTTTCCAATGTCGCTGCTCTGCAATTAGTTTTTCTTGGTCCAAGTTGCACATTTCCAATTCCTTAGCCTTGATTTAACTTGACCAACTCTTCTACTACTACTACTACTACTACTACTACTACTCTTATTCACCGCTATATGGGAGGCATTGCACTGTATTCAATGTGTCCGTAAAATAATGATCTATCTTGGCCTTTGCTGTTTGGTAGGTATAGGTGTGACAAGCTGCAGTAATGTGTTTGGCTTTGGATAGCTACATTTCTGCACACCCACCTGCTACAAGGCCTGCAGCCCCTTCGCCTCAGAACTTCCCCAGTCTTAATTCAAGCATTCAATTCCTACCACATCCCTCATGCAATGATATGTCGCTTCATTTTTGAAACATTGTCCCCCTCTTGTGGCCTTCCAACTTTGAAATTTACTGTTCAATTTTGAATTAATTCATATATGAATAAAATGGAAAAGCAACGATTTATCTGGCGAGTTATTTGAATGTTCTGCCTACGTCCACCTGTCTGACAGACGGACGGTATTCTAGTGGCTTGTAGCAGCAGCAGCAGCTAGGTGCGCTGCTTGCCTGCAGTAAATAGGATGTGTCCATCCATGGAACACTGTGATAGGAATCATGCCATTCATAGCACACAATGCTTGGATGTGTTCGACCACGTCTCACAATGGGACCACGTGTCACAATGGGCAGCCCACAGTCTGTAGCAGCTGCGCAGTAGTATTCAGCTTCAGTCTGCTGAGTGAGCCTGAGCAGACAGGTGGGCCATGCTCGCCTCCTGGTTACAATATCTGGCACCAGGAGAGTTAGGCCACGTTCACACGCTGCGGATTCCGCTGCGGATTAATCCGCACGGATTTAGCAAAAACCGCAGATAATCCGCAGGTCCAAAGACCTGCGGATTATCTGCGGTTTTGCCTGCGGTTTGGTCCTGCGGATTCACTATCTCCACAATGGTGGAGATAGGAACCCGCAGCGTTTTCCACAGAAAGAATTGACATGCAATTCTTTCTGCGGATTCAAAACCGCAGCAAATCCGCGCGGTTTTTTCCGCAGCGTCGGCACAGCGTTTTTTTTTACCCATTCAAATGAATGGTACTGTACACCGCAGCTAAAACTGCTGCGTGTCTGTAGCGGCCAATCCGCAGCGTGTGCACACAGCCTTAAAGCAAGACCTTTCATTTAGGGAGGGTAGTAGAGGGGGCGGTGTAGGAGCAGTGCTCCTCTGGCCTCTTTCCTAGTACTGAAGCGCGTTTGACCGTGAGGGGAGGGTGGCCTAACAAAAAAGGGGTTGGCCTATGCAAATTAAAAGCGCGTGGAGTGGAATCCTGGGGGAAAAAAAAAAAAAAAAAATCAGCCGCCTGCGCTTTTGTTATGCGCCCAGACTTGGTTTGAATGTCTTCCTCAGGGTGGTGTCTGTGTCATTCTCCACAATGGGTGCCTGTCTTAAGCCCTGTGGCCTTGCAAGCGGCAAACCATTTCTGGTTATCGCTTCTCGGCCTTTTGGCTAAGATCAAGTGTAGTATCTGTTCTTATCAGTTTAATATCTGATACGTCCCCTATCTGGGGACCATATATTAAATGGATTTTTAGAACAGGGAGATGGAAAAAGAGCTTGCTCACTTCACTCCACGTATCAGCCCAGTATGGCAGTTTCTCTGGGAATGGTGCACTCACTCTCTTAAGCGGTTTCCAAAGACAGATTGAATTGAAATCGGGATAAGCAAGTAGTGTTTTCAAAGCATGATTTGAATGCTTTTTTCCAATGTCGCTGCTCTGCAATTAGTTTTTCTTGGTCCAAGTTGCACATTTCCAATTCCTTAGCCTTGATTTAACTTGACCAACTCTTCTACTACTACTACTACTACTACTACTACTACTCTTATTCACCGCTATATGGGAGGCATTGCACTGTATTCAATGTGTCCGTAAAATAATGATCTATCTTGGCCTTTGCTGTTTGGTAGGTATAGGTGTGACAAGCTGCAGTAATGTGTTTGGCTTTGGATAGCTACATTTCTGCACACCCACCTGCTACAAGGCCTGCAGCCCCTTCGCCTCAGAACTTCCCCAGTCTTAATTCAAGCATTCAATTCCTACCACATCCCTCATGCAATGATATGTCGCTTCATTTTTGAAACATTGTCCCCCTCTTGTGGCCTTCCAACTTTGAAATTTACTGTTCAATTTTGAATTAATTCATATATGAATAAAATGGAAAAGCAACGATTTATCTGGCGAGTTATTTGAATGTTCTGCCTACGTCCACCTGTCTGACAGACGGACGGTATTCTAGTGGCTTGTAGCAGCAGCAGCAGCTAGGTGCGCTGCTTGCCTGCAGTAAATAGGATGTGTCCATCCATGGAACACTGTGATAGGAATCATGCCATTCATAGCACACAATGCTTGGATGTGTTCGACCACGTCTCACAATGGGACCACGTGTCACAATGGGCAGCCCACAGTCTGTAGCAGCTGCGCAGTAGTATTCAGCTTCAGTCTGCTGAGTGAGCCTGAGCAGACAGGTGGGCCATGCTCGCCTCCTGGTTACAATATCTGGCACCAGGAGAGTTAGGCCACGTTCACACGCTGCGGATTCCGCTGCGGATTAATCCGCACGGATTTAGCAAAAACCGCAGATAATCCGCAGGTCCAAAGACCTGCGGATTATCTGCGGTTTTGCCTGCGGTTTGGTCCTGCGGATTCACTATCTCCACAATGGTGGAGATAGGAACCCGCAGCGTTTTCCACAGAAAGAATTGACATGCAATTCTTTCTGCGGATTCAAAACCGCAGCAAATCCGCGCGGTTTTTTCCGCAGCGTCGGCACAGCGTTTTTTTTTACCCATTCAAATGAATGGTACTGTACACCGCAGCTAAAACTGCTGCGTGTCTGTAGCGGCCAATCCGCAGCGTGTGCACACAGCCTTAAAGCAAGACCTTTCATTTAGGGAGGGTAGTAGAGGGGGCGGTGTAGGAGCAGTGCTCCTCTGGCCTCTTTCCTAGTACTGAAGCGCGTTTGACCGTGAGGGGAGGGTGGCCTAACAAAAAAGGGGTTGGCCTATGCAAATTAAAAGCGCGTGGAGTGGAATCCTGGGGGAAAAAAAAAAAAAAAAAATCAGCCGCCTGCGCTTTTGTTATGCGCCCAGACTTGGTTTGAATGTCTTCCTCAGGGTGGTGTCTGTGTCATTCTCCACAATGGGTGCCTGTCTTAAGCCCTGTGGCCTTGCAAGCGGCAAACCATTTCTGGTTATCGCTTCTCGGCCTTTTGGCTAAGATCAAGTGTAGTATCTGTTCTTATCAGTTTAATATCTGATACGTCCCCTATCTGGGGACCATATATTAAATGGATTTTTAGAACAGGGAGATGGAAAAAGAGCTTGCTCACTTCACTCCACGTATCAGCCCAGTATGGCAGTTTCTCTGGGAATGGTGCACTCACTCTCTTAAGCGGTTTCCAAAGACAGATTGAATTGAAATCGGGATAAGCAAGTAGTGTTTTCAAAGCATGATTTGAATGCTTTTTTCCAATGTCGCTGCTCTGCAATTAGTTTTTCTTGGTCCAAGTTGCACATTTCCAATTCCTTAGCCTTGATTTAACTTGACCAACTCTTCTACTACTACTACTACTACTACTACTACTACTCTTATTCACCGCTATATGGGAGGCATTGCACTGTATTCAATGTGTCCGTAAAATAATGATCTATCTTGGCCTTTGCTGTTTGGTAGGTATAGGTGTGACAAGCTGCAGTAATGTGTTTGGCTTTGGATAGCTACATTTCTGCACACCCACCTGCTACAAGGCCTGCAGCCCCTTCGCCTCAGAACTTCCCCAGTCTTAATTCAAGCATTCAATTCCTACCACATCCCTCATGCAATGATATGTCGCTTCATTTTTGAAACATTGTCCCCCTCTTGTGGCCTTCCAACTTTGAAATTTACTGTTCAATTTTGAATTAATTCATATATGAATAAAATGGAAAAGCAACGATTTATCTGGCGAGTTATTTGAATGTTCTGCCTACGTCCACCTGTCTGACAGACGGACGGTATTCTAGTGGCTTGTAGCAGCAGCAGCAGCTAGGTGCGCTGCTTGCCTGCAGTAAATAGGATGTGTCCATCCATGGAACACTGTGATAGGAATCATGCCATTCATAGCACACAATGCTTGGATGTGTTCGACCACGTCTCACAATGGGACCACGTGTCACAATGGGCAGCCCACAGT
>NW_027362326.1:0-82782 GCF_039654945.1 Dendrobates tinctorius | reverse complement strand
CCTTCTTGGCCACAAAAAACCCCCAGCACCCAAGGGTGAAGAGGATGGTCTAATATGACCCTTCTCAAACGACTCCTTAATATAAGAATGCATAGCCTCATGTTCGGGTACAGATAAATTAAAAAGTCGACCCTTGGGAAATTTACACCCCGGACTCAGCTCAATTGCACAGTCATAACTCCTATGAGGAGGCAAAGACGCAGACTTACTCTCACTAAACACATAAAAATCAGCCAAATAGTCAGGAACCTCATGCGACTGGGGAGAGGTGGAGAAAACAGGAGTGTCACTCAGAGCACACCAACAACCCCAACTCACCACAGACAGAGATTTCCAATCCAAAACTGGATTATGGATTTGCAACCAGGGGAACCCCAGCACGATGGTATCATGCAAATTATGCAACACCAAAAATCTGCAATTTTCTTGATGGTCTGGGGCGACCCGCACCTGGGTCTAAAACTGAGGTTTATTCTTCGCCAAAGGAGTAGCATCAATTCCCCTCAAAGGAATAGGCGTCCGCAGGGGTGTCATAGGGAAACCACAACGTTTAGCAAAATCTAAATCCATTAGGTTCAAGGCTGCTCCTGAGTCCACAAAGGCTTTAGCAGAAAATGTGGACAGGGAGCAGATCAGAGTAATTGCCAGAAGAAACTTAGGTTGTACACCACCTACAGCAAATGTGTGTGCAAAACGTTTATCTCGTTTAGGGCAGACAGAAATAATATGAGAGGCATCTCCACAGAAAAAACACAGCTTATTACGCCTTCTGAACTCCTGACGTTGCGCCCTAGACAAAACTCTATCACATTGCATAGGTTCAGACATTTGTTCAACAGGTGGCAGCATTTCCCGTATAATTTTACGTTCACGTAAACGCCGATCAACCTGAATGGCTAATGACATAGAGTCGTCAAGACCAGAGGGAACAGGAAATCCCACCACAGTATCTTTTACGGTTTCTGACAAACCCTTCCGAAAGAGAGTTGCCAAGGCACCATCATTCCAAGTGGTGAGGACCGCCCACTTTCGGAATTTTTGACAGTACAGTTCTGCAGAATCTTGACCCTGGCTCAATGCCAACAGGGTCTTTTCAGCTTGATAAATTGCATTAGGTTCATCATACAACAACCCCAAGGCCTGAGAAAATGCGTCCACATTAGTTAGAATAGGATCATCTGGTACTAAAGAAAACGCCCAATCCTGGGGATCGCCGCGCAGCAAGGAGATGACAATTTTAACCTGCTGCACAGAGCTCCCCAATGAGTTAGGCTTCAAGGCAAGAAATAATTTATAATTATTCTTAAAATTCAAAAATTTTGACCGATCCCCAAAAAACACATCAGGAGTGGGGATTTTTGGTTCAGCAGCGTGTGAATGAGCAAGATAGGCGGAAATTCCTCGCACTTCAGCAGCAAGCTGCTCCACACGATCAGACAATTGCTTAAACTCCATCAGAAAAAAAAAAAATTCTAAAAGAGGAAAAAATATACACAAAAAAAAAAAAAAAAAAAATTCTGACACTGTTTTCTTTTTTTTTTTAAACAATTCCTTCCTGCTTTTGAGTACCCTAGAATCTGCGGTATGGCTGGTGATTCTGTTATGATTGAGTCACCGAGGAGGAAAAAACAAAACACAAGCTCAGCCCAGAAAATCAGAGAGGTTGGAAACTAGCGGATTGCAGACCCCTAATCCTATCACACAACTAGCAGTAGCCGTGGAGTGTTCCTACGGTGATCCTAGACACCTCATCACAGCCGGAGATCTACATAAGCCTAAAGAGAGAAAAGGGAAAAACTGCCCCAGAGCAGACCCCAAAGCAATAGGCAGCCCCCAACATATGACGGTGAGGCAAGATGAAAACACTAACACAGATAGAAAGATAGGTTGAGCAAACAATGGGGCCCAAGCTAACTAAAAAGGACAGGACAGAAAAGCTGCTGTCTGCAATCCGAGAAAACCCTGCTAAAAAATATTACCAACACAACTGATAAGCAAAAAGGACCCTGAAGTCACTAGACTTCAAACCCTATATCAGCACTCAGAATATTCTGGAAGCAGAGCAAAAGAGAACACTGATCAAGGTAAAAGAATCCAGCACACCCCCGGCCGGGGATGGCTGAACTCCAAAAAACAAAGTAAACAAAACCAAAACTAATAAGTTAAATAGCAGAGCAAAAACTTATCTTCTGGGAAGAAGGAATCAGACTGGTCTCCAAGAATCCAGCAGAGAAATCACCAGCGACTCAGAAGGGCGTCGGCTGCCTTATATTCAGTTTGAAGTTCCCGTTACCCAGTCACCATCTACCTGATCGGGTGTTTGGTTTCTTTCATCTAAATCAGCCTCATTACCTTCCTTCACCAGAAGAGGGAGATCCTCGGACACAAAATATGAATGAACAGATGAGCTCACAACAAGAATCCTTTGGTGGGCCAGTGTGAAGGAGTGATGATGAGCAGTGCTATTGCATTTCCTAAAAGAAAACACACAGACATGAAAGATTGATATTAATCTTCATGTCTTTACAGGCCACTAAAAAGTATCTCACAGTGGAATCTACTGCTCAAGCAGGCTCGGACTGGCCGACAGGGGAACAGGAGAATCCTCCGGTGGGCCACTGTGAAGGCGTGCTGATGAGCAGTGCTATTGCACTTGCGAAAAAAAGACACAAACACATCTAAAAGTGATATTAATCTTCATGTCTTTACAGACCACTAAAAAGGATCTCACAGTAGAATCTACCACTCAAGCAGGCTCGGACTGGCCGACAGAGGAACAGGAGAATCCTCCTGTGGGCTCCTGTGAAGGAGTGCTGATGAGCAGTGCTATTGCACTTGATTTATTTGCAGAAAAAGGTATAATCTAATTATTTAATTATTCAGTAAACAAGCTAGCCAAATGAATATTACACAGAAGCAAAAATAAATTTGTGTACTACGGTCAGGTCATTTTGCCTGCAGCAGAACAGTGAGTCAATGTTATTGATAGGCCTTTGCCAGACCAGTCCGACACTGTGCTTAAGCATTATGCAATAACTTAATTTTGCCTCATTGAGTGCCCATCCCAGCAACATTTGGACTAGGGAGGAAAAGCTTCCAGCAGTCGATTGTTTGTGATATTTTTCTTTTTACCCAATAGGGGCGAGTTGTAGTAATGCTGAAGACACATTAGTAAAACTCATGATCCAGTTTTGGATCTAACAGTTTAAATGGATAAGTTGAACTTTTTTCCCTTTGGCTGGGTGCCAAAGTGACGTGATTGCCCCCGGTGGCCATTAGAATTACTACACGTGGTGTTTCATTCTGAGTTGCCCGGTGGTGGTTAGTGGTATCGCACGTTAGTTTAGGTTTAATATGCACGTAATTAGTATTCAGTTGTGACGCTCTATAAAAGAGTGTCAGGTGGGTTTAATCACTGCTGGTGATATTGTGTTCATTTGGGAAGGAAGCCTGGGTGAACATGGAGCTGAACATGAGTCCTGCGCAGTCAGCCAGAGGGGACAAGGGGCAGCTAATGGTGTCTGCAGGAAGTGCTGGCATGGCGTGGAGGAGTCGCAGTTTATGGTGTCGGCGGGAAGTGTTTGCATGGCTTGGTGGAGTGGCGACTATGGAGAGAGTTGCACTCGGCATGCTCGACTTGGTTGTTGAGAGCTGGACTCAAGCATGCTTAAATTCTTGGCAGAGGCTGACTCATTTTGGGACTCTGTTACTGGACCGCTGCAATTGGTGGTGGACTCTGCTCCAAGGCTGCACTATGGTGAAGGATCCGAGATGGTGATGGATCCGTGTGGAGGAGAAGACGCACGCAGGTGGTGGGGCTCTGTTGCAGGAGCATAAGCACAGAGCATAAAGATAAGTGGTTCCCCCTGTATTGTCTTCTTTCCTTTAGTGTCTCTAGTGCAGTGGTGGGATTAGTCTCCGCACCGACCAATTCCCTAGTGAGGGATTAGGTGCAGGGCGAGCAAGGGTTTTAAGGTACGCATGCGGCGCCCGGTGCGGAGCCGGCATAGGGAACGTTAGGAGTGCAGGGACACTGGCTCAGGGGAGCTCAGGAGGTCTCCACTTCCCTATTCCCTATTGCAGGGCCCACCATTGTTAATGTTACCCAGGTCCCCCTTATTATGTAAATTCGCCTTACTGGAGGCGGGGTTTCCAGGATGTATGTATAACGTGTAATTCCTAAATTCGCCGGGTGGAGGCGGCGTATCCATCTACACGTTTTATTATTTAAATTCGCCCCACTGGAGGCGGTGTATCCAGGGTCACGTTGTCGTATGGGTTCGCCTTGCGGTACCTGCTGCGTCCAGAGACATGTGACCGTGACATTTAGGCTTTTATGTACAGTACTATGACAAGTTATTCGGAGTGTTGAACTTGAGTACCATCTAGTGTCTTAAAGCCATAATTACACTTTTTTCTACAGTAAAATTATAGGCTACATCATTCATGGCACTGTCAAATATAAAGAGTTTCCAGCTTGATAATAAAGAAAAACATTTTATTGATATTTATACATAAAAGCAAAACAAAAAAAAACGATTAACACCTTAACCATCCAAGCCATTTTCCGTTTTTGCATTTTCGCTTTTGCTCCCTTTCTTCTCAGAGCCATAACTTTTTATTTTTTGGTCAAAATGGCCATGTGAGGGCTTATTTTTGGCGGGATGAGTTGTATTTTTGAACAACGCCATTGGTTTTAACATATCGTGTACTGATAACGGGAAAAAAAATCCAAGTGTGGTGAAATTGCAAAAAAAGTGCAATCTCACACTTGTTCTTGTTTTGCTTTTTTTTTACTAGGTTCACTAAATGCTAAAACTGACCTGTCATTATGATTCTCCAGGTCATTACGAGTTCATAGACACCCAACATGTCTACGTTCTTTTTTTATTTAAGAAGTAAAAATTTTTTCCAAAGTTAGTTAAAAAAAAAATTGTGAGATTTTCCGATACCCGCAGCGTCTCCATTTTTCGTGATCTGGGGTTGGGTGAGGGCTTATTTTTTGCGCGCCGAGCGTTGTTTTTTATTGATACCATTTTGGTGCAGATATGATCTTTTAATCGCCCGTTATTGCTTTTTAATGCAATGTTGTGACGACCAAAAAACATAATTCTGGCATTTTGATTTTTTTCTCGTTACAACGTTTAGCGACCGGGTTAATTCCTTTTTCATTGATAGATTGGGCGATTCTAAACGTGGCGATACCAAATATGTGTATGTTTTATTTTGAATGGGGCGAAAGGGGGGTGATTTGAACTTTTATGGGGTGATTTGAACTTTTATATTTTTAAAAACATTTTTTTTCCTTACTTTTGGCATGCTTCAATAGTCTCCATGGGAGTCTAGAAGTGGCCATAACCCGATCGGCTCTGCTACATAGAGGCGATGATCAGATCGCCTGTATATAGCAGAATTACTCACTTACTATGAGCGCCGGCTACCAGGCGGCGCTCATAACAATCTGGCACTGAAAACCATAGAGGTCTCCAGGAGACCTCTCTGGTTGTCATGCCAACCCACCGGTGACCCGCGAACACGTGACGGGGGTCACCGATGGGTGAATTTCCGGCATGATTGCCGGAAGCGCATATTAAATGCCGCTTTCAGAGTTTGACAGCGGCATTTGACTGATTAATAGCCGCGGTGGATCGCGATTCAACCTGCAGCTGTTAGCGGCACAGCACATGTCAGCTGTTCAAAACAGCTGACATGCCCAGGGGAAGATTTGGGCTCAGCTCCGGAGCTCACATCAAAGGGAGTCCGACATCGGTGTACTGTTACCCCCGATGTCAGAAAAGGGTTAATACATAAAAACAAAGCAAAACAAACTACTAAAAATGCAGACCTCCAAAAAAGGGAGGGGGGACACAGACCGTATATTACAAATCCAAATAGTAAGATGGGATTTTTGTTTGTAATAAAGTGAAAATGTATGTGCAAAAATCATCAAAATCAACCAGTATATTACCTAGATCCAAAGGCCACCAGAGGGAATAGCAGATGCTGTGTCCTCCTCGCACCCCGACGCAGTTTCACCTATGCTTCTTCCGGGGGCATCACTTTATTTAGTATACTTTTGATATGTTTGCATAAACAAAAATCCTATGCTACTAATTGGATTTGGAATGTATGATCTGTGTTCCCCTACCTTTTTTGGAGGCCTACTGCCCTGTCATTTTAGTATATATATACAGTCATATGTAAAAGTTTGGGCACCCCTATTAATGTTAACCTTTTTTCTTAATAGCAATTTTGGTTTTTGCAACAGGTATTTCAGTTTCATATATCTAATAACTGATGGACTCAGTTATATTTCTGGATTCAAATGAGGTTTATTGTACTAACAGAAAATGTGCAATCTGCATTTAAACAAAATTTGACCGGTGCAAAAGTATGGGCACCCTTATCATTTTCTTGATTTGAACACTTCTAACTACTTTTTACTGACTTCCTGAAGCACTAAATTGGTTTTGTAACCTCATTGAGCTTTGAACTTCATAGCCAGGTGTATCAAATCATGAGAAAAGATATTTAAAGTGGCCACTTGCAAGTAGTTCTCCTATTTGATTCTCCTATGAAGAGTGGCATCATGGGCTCCTCAAAACAACTCTCAAATGATCTGAAAACAAAAATTATTCAACATAGCTTTTCAGGGGAAGGATACAAAAAGTTGTCTCAGAGATTTAACCTGTGAGTTTCCACTGTGAGGAACATAGTAAGGAAATGGAAGAACACAGGTACAGTTCTTGTTAAGCCCAAAAGTGGCAGGCCAAGAAAAATATCAGAAAGGCAGAGAAGAAGAATGGTGAGAACAGTCAAGGACAATCCACAGACCACCTCCAAAGACCTGCAGCATCATCTTGCTGCAGATGGTGTGACTGTGCATCGGTCAACAATACAGCGCACTTTGCACAAGGAGAAGCTGTATGGGAGAGTGAGGCGAAAGAAGCCGTTTCTGCAAGCACGCCACAAACAGAGTCACCTGAGGTATGCAAAAGCACATTTGGACAAGCCAGTTACATTTTGGAAGAAGAAACAAAGATTGAGTTGTTTGGTCATACAAAAAGGCGTTATGCATGCGCTGTATTGTTGACCGATGCACAGTGACACCATCTGCAGCAAGATGATGCTGCAGGTCTTTGGAGGTGGTCTGTGGATTGTCCTTGACTGTTCTCACCATTCTTCTTCTCTGCCTTTCTGATATTTTTCTTGGCCTGCCACTTCTGGGCTTAACAAGAACTGTACCTGTGTTCTTCCATTTCCTTACTATGTTCCTCACAGTGGAAACTGACAGGTTAAATCTCTGAGACAACTTTTTGTATCCTTCCCCTGAAAAGCTATGTTGAATAATCTTTGTTTTCAGATCATTTGAGAGTTGTTTTGAGGAGCCCATGATGCCACTCTTCATAGGAGAATCAAATAGGAGAACTACTTGCAAGTGGCCACTTTAAATACCTTTTCTCATGATTTGATACACCTGGCTATGAAGTTCAAAGCTCAATGAGGTTACAAAACCAATTTAGTGCTTCAGGAAGTCAGTAAAAAGTAGTTAGGAGTGTTCAAATCAAGAAAATGATAAGGGTGCCCATACTTTTACACCGGTCAAATTTTGTTTAAATGCAGATTGCACATTTTCTGTTAGTACAATAAACCTCATTTGAATCCAGAAATATAACTGAGTCCATCAGTTAGTAGATATATGAAACTGAAATAGCTGTTGCAAAAACCAAAATTGTTATAAAGAAAAAAGGTTAACATTAATAGGGGTGCCCAAACTTTTACATATGACTGTATCTATATATATATATATATATATATACTCCCTAAGGAGAGTCACCTTTTAGTGCAAATATATCTGAGTATTTATCCAGTTTTATCATCATGTTTGACAGTGTAGCTAGACCAATGGATACAGGGAAAAAACAAAGCTATATTCTCCCTGCAGCCACTTGCTTACAGTCATCAGGGAAGGGCAGGAGGCAGTAACAGTCACCGCTCACTACCCATTCAGAAGTTGCTGTCACTCCTCCTGCACCTTGATTGACAGTTGTGTATGCGTGCAGACTGTGTGGGCACAGCAGCTAAACATTGTTTTTTACCTTTTCATCCTTTAGCACGAGCTCTTCCGTGTACATCCTGAAAGAATCTTCACACTGAACTTCTTTTGCTTCCTTAATGAGAACCTTCAAAATTTCATTTAGTTGATTAATCCTGTTCATAACAAATCCAGGTTCTTTGACAACATATTTCAGGATCGGGAAGACCAGAGGCGTATCTAGGCTTCCTGGCACCCGGGGCAAGAATTTGGTTCGGCGCCCCCCCCCCCACACCAAGTACATATGCAACTTGCACTCTTAGTCATGTACCCACAAGCTGCTCCTCCTAATGCTCTCAATGTTCAGTAAAAAACTGAGAGAAGCAGGATGAGAAGCTCGTTGTCAAGTATGAAAATCGCATATGAGTGAAGTGTCCATGTGATGAGTACTGGAACCTGCAGAGCTGAATCCTGACATTGCAGCTTCTGAATTCTCACAACGAATGCACTGCACACATTTAGGATTCTCCCTTGTCGATGTACAGTCATGTCAGCACAGGTATGTGATTTATATACTTCTGGCCACACTTCGAGTAGAAGTGCCCGGCCCCGCTGTGTTCATTTTCATTGAGAGAGGCCACACACGTCTAGTCAGCATGTGACCGCATGTATGTAAATTACCGGCACGAGAGAATCCTGACAGCGTTCAGTGAGCACTGTGAGAATTCAGAAGTCTGCAGTCACATAGAATGACTGCAGACTCAGCATAAACCTGGACAACCCTTTTAATGTTCCTAACAAATAAAAACATGAGAATTAGTATCACAAATAACATTTACATCCAAGTACCTTATAGATGACGTCGTCTCTGGAGTCGTTCTCCTTTTCTTCTTCTTGTCCAAACCCCATGATGAGTTTTCTCACCCACATCTTGTCTCTGCAAACTTCCATCTTCTCCGGTCTTCTGCAGCAAATCTCCACGCGATGCCCTTAAAGATAGAAGTGTCATTATAATGCTTCTAAATAAAAATGTCTGTAATATACTGTCGCCTCACACTATTCCCCTCCCTCCTCTAATATCCCTCTGTTCACCATACTGTCTCATCATATATTTACCCCCTCACTCTCTATACTGTCTGCTCACACATACCCCTGATTCCCTATACTGTGTCCGCATACATTAACCCGTTCGCTCCCCATACTGTCTGCACCCAACCCCCATACTGTTTCCTCATACATACTCTGTGTCCTCAAATCTCCCCACACACATTAAATCCCCCCATCCCCACTCCAAATCCCTCACACACATTAAATAACCCCCCATCCCCACTCCAAATCCCCCACATATTAACCCCATCCCTACTCATTAACCCCCTCAAACAATAACCCCCATCCCCACTCATTAATTCCATCCACACTCATTAACCCCCCGTCCATACTCCCAAATCCCCCAACATATTATGCACCCCCCCACTCCAAATCCCCTACACATTAATTCCATCCCCACTCATTAACCCTCCACAAATTAATTCCATCCCCACTCAATAGCCCCTATTCCCACTCATTAACCTCCCACTCAACCCCCATCCCCACTCATTAACCCGCCACACATTAACCCCCATCCCCACTCATTAACTCCCCACACACATTAACCCCCATCCCCACTCATTAACCCCCCACACACATTAACCCCCATCCCCACTCATTAACCCCCCAGACATTAATTCCATCCCCACTCATTAACCCTCCACAAATTAATTTCATCCCCACTCAATAACCCCCATCCCCACTCATTAATCCCCCACACATTAACCCCCATCCCCACTCATTAACCCCCCACACATTAACCCCATCCCCACCCCCACTCATTAACCCCCCACACATTAACCCAATCCCCACCCCCACTCATTAACCCCCACACATTAACCCCATCCCCACTCTTTACCCCCCACACAGTAGCCCCCATCCCCACTCATTAACCCCCCACTCATTAACCCCCATCCATTAACCCCATCCCCACTCTTTAACCCCCCACACAGTAACCCCCATCCCCACTCTTTAACCCCCCACACATTAATTCCCATCCCCACATTAACCTCATCTCCACTCATTAACCCCACTACACATTAACCCCATCGCCACACATTAACACCCCCCATCTTCGGTGGTTTCTTCAGCTCCACATTGGAGCACACTTACCACCAGCGCTGAGCGTTCACTCTGGGCGCCGGGGAGTGACGTCAGCAGCGTGATCACACGACATGTCACGCTGCTGACGTCGCTCTGGCCCGGCGGTCAGAGCTACATTTGTACTGGCGTCTATACAGACGCCAGTACAATTGTTCCCTGGGAGCAGGCACGCGCACCTTCTCTGCGCCAGCTGTCAGCTTGACAGCTGACACAGAGCATCGCCGACTCTCAGGCCGGGGGGGGCGGCAGAACGCAGCCACCAGGGAGGACACTGCGGACCGCTGCATTGCGGCCCGGACTGCGCCCCCTGCCGGCTGCGCCCGGGGCAACTGCCTCGGCTGCCCCCCCTAGATACGCCCCTGGGGAAGACTTAAAACTGAAAGAGGAAACATATAATCAATGAAATTCTGAGCAGGTATCTGTATTCCATATCGCAAAAGGAAACACTGACTGTGGGTACATCTTTTTTTATAATATCAGCTATATGGTAATATACCATAAAATTACTGCTTGCACTAATAGGGCTTGCTCACACATTGAGTTTTTTCCATCACAGATCTATTTTCATGTGAAAAATGCAAATCAATGCAAGAACAACAGCAACAGATCTTGTCAATGTAAGGTTTCGTTTGGCAGAGTGTGATTTGGAAACCCCGATCACCAGTGAAACGTGATGAAGTGGCAATGTCTTCCCTCACACTAAGGCCGTGTTCACACATTCAGTATTTGGTCATATTTTTATTTTAGTATTTGTAAGCCAAAATCAGGAATGGGTGAAATGCAGAGGCATGCACGCTTTTCTATTATATTATAAGATGCTCCCATTACTAACCCCATAGTGAGTTTTATAATAAACATACAGCAAGAATAAAATCCTTTATATGAAATACACATTTACTAAAAAATTGGAAACAAAGTTATACTCACCTTTATGGCTCAAATCAATTGATGCCCAGGTCCCCTGTAAAAAAGCAGAAATAATAAATAACCGTATCCCTCACCTGTTCGCTGTAAAGAAGGTAATCCATACTGTCTCACGCCGTAATCCATGTCTGCGACATCTGGTTTTCAAACTGAAATGTGGTACGATGTGATTGTTTAGGCTGAAAAGCAGGGGACACTGAGTTGCTGAGAGTGCAGCTGCAGTAACGAGTTGTGATGTTATAGAGGTTACCGCCTGTCACTGAAGCTATGTTCCCAAGCTCAATTCACTGTGAGCTGCTGTATGAATTGCGGTGACCTCAATGAGATCACCACTAGCACCATGATAATTTTCTCACTGTGCTAGTGGTGATCACATTGAGGTCTCCACAGTTCATCGTTCTGGCTGAAAGTGAACTGAGCGTGGAAATGCAGCTTCAGTGACAGGCGGTAAACTCTGTCTTTTTAAAAAATTTTTTTTTACAGGGGACATCAGAGGGGTATCTTCATGTCGGACAGGTGAGGGATATGGTTGTTTATTATTATTATTATTAATTTTTTAAAGGGGACATGGGCTTTAATGGATTTTAGGTGTAAAGGTGAGTATAACTTGTTTTTTTATTTTTAAATAAATGTGTAAAACTGGGTGTAGCGTTTTATTTCCAAACTTACTATGGGTTTAATAATGTGGGCGTGTTTTTTACTCCTCAACCTTGGGCTTGAAGTCAGCTGACAATACAAAGCTGACATGAACCCCAACCCTATTACTCCACTTGCCGCCACCACAGGGCAAGTGGGAAGAGCAAGGCTAAGCGCCATATTTGGCACATCTTATGGATGCACCATTTCTGGGGCGACTGAGGTCTGATGATGATAGCCCGGGAAGGGGGAAATATCTCGGCCCCATCCCAGCCTATTAATATCAATCCACAGCTGTCCATTTAGCCTTTGTTGGTTTGAAATTATAGGGGGACCCTATATTTTTTTTCTGTGGTCGCATAAACTCATCAGCAAAGACTAATCAAACAGCTGTAATACCCAGGGAACCTTTTGGGGTATTGTTCCTTTTCACAGATAACTAACATCAGCCCCCAGCTGTGGGCTTTCCCTCTGCTGGTTATGAAAATTATGTGGGAGCCCACTTCCTTTTTTTAGTGTAGTTCTTTATTTTACACAGAATGTACACAGCAGGTGCTGAATATAACTTCCATCATTGTCGCCTGGCTGTGCTGATCTCAGGGAGTCCAAGCGACAATCATGAGAGCTGCTTTCAGAAGTAGGCGCCTGGAAAAAGGTGCAAACTGTACCGCTTCTTCCCAGGTGCTGGTGCGTGTCACGCTGATAACATACGGATGTCATCCGTGTGTGACATGAGGGAACATGTGTGCGGAACGCATTTTGTCCGTACTGTGCAAAAAAACTGGCATGTCTGTGGGTTTTTCACAAGGACACACAGTCCATTTGAAAAAACCTGACAACTGCGCCCTACCATTGAATACAGTGGGTGTGTGTATGTCCGCATTTAGGATCCTTAAAAAATTGACCACATACGGACACAAAAAACGGACTGAAACTCATGACCTTTGTTTTGTCATTGTCTTTCACTGCGATATAATTTATTTACTAATCATAATTTTGATTGATACTATATACTTTACCTTTGCACTTGGAGTACCAGTATTAACAAGAAGCTCATCCATGATGGTTATTATCTTCTGGAATATTGGGTCATCATAGTCAAATCGTCTCCCAAACTCAACATCCCAAAAGCTATATTAGGGGCAGCAAGATAGAGCACTCTCTTATCAAACTGTTTACCTGGAATGACATATAATGATGCTCATTATACTGTAGGGACCGAACACTACAAACAGATGAAACCACATTCCTACCTCCAGTCAATATTTATTGTCATGTATCATCAGTCTATGATTAAGGGCTTTTTTGTAAACCTGAAACGAGGTTTCCTGAATCCAAAATTGACTATTTTTAACTGATGTGCACATTGCATTTAATTTTTATTTCATGCTATTAAAGTTTTAACCCCCCCCCCCTTTTTTATTTTTTGGTGCTGGAGAATATCCTAATTGGATTTTTTTTTTTGTCGGTGCTTGACCTGGAAGACAGACTAGTGCATACTCTACGCACCACACCCAAACCACAGACCGTCTACAGTATGCTGCTCATGGTGCATTCACATTGTGTTCAGGCACCCATCTGGTGTTACGTCCCAATCCCACACAAAATGGGATTCGGAAGTATGTCATACGGGGCCATAGACTATAATGGTGCTGACAGAGCGATCAGGTTCTCTGACATGCATCATTTTCGGGTGTGTACACCTACTGGAAGCGGACACTCAGACGTAGCAGAGTGCACACCCAAAAATTATGCACAACAGAGCGAACATTCACTCTGTCTGTGCACTTCTGTAGTCTATGTCCCCGTTGGCACAATTCTGTTTAGCAGGGGGTTCGGACGTAAAGCCCTGACGTAGCCACTTAATGGGTCCCTGAACGCAGTGTGAAAGCACCCTAAAAGTTTTTTTGGGGGGATTTCTATCTAGATTATCTGATCAATGGGCTGAATTAATTATTTTTTTTTTCCTATCGTCAGCTTATACTAACAAATCTACAAATTTTTGAATATTAGAAGAGGTTCAAAGCTTTGACAGAAGGTGGGCAGGCAAGTTGTATTTGTAGAAACTGGGAGGCATGACTGAGGTAATTGAAATTACTTAAAGGGGTTGGGGTTGTCCTACGTAGAGTTGAGCGACTTTTGGTTTTTTAGGGTCGAGTTTCGTTTCGTGAAATCCGACTTTTCCAAAAGTCGGGTCGAGCAAGATCGGCCGATTATAGGGAAAAGTCGGGGTCGTCCCGAAACACGAAACCCAATGTAAGTCAATGGGGAATAAAAGTCGGCAGTGAGAGGAGGACAGGAAACACACCTACAGTGCCCATTTGAATGCCAAAAGCATCAATTCTTCTTACTTAAGCTGTCAACCTTAATTAACTTCATAATACAAGTTACGCACTGAAAAATGGGGGTTATTTGGCTAAAGTTGTGGGGGGGTAGGGCTGGCTCCAGGTTTTCATGTGCCCTGGGCGAAAGAGCGCCCCTTTAACACATACCACAACTCATCATGCTCCGATACGGCAGAGACATAGCGGTATAGTACAATGAAAAATACTTCACTTTTTACATCTCATGACGAGGCCCATCTATTTCTCCATACAGAATCATTGGTCCCATATAATGTTTGAAACAGTATATGATGAGCTCCACATAATGCTACAGTATATGTTGGTCCCCATGGATGAAGCTCCACTGTCTTATGGGCCCAAATAATGCTCCAAACATAATGGGCCCCATTTCTAATGCTCTAGTGTATAATGGGCCCTGTAAATGCTGCTCCAGTGTCTGATGTCCACCTTTGGAATGTTCCAGTGTATGGTGGGCCCCATCTATCATTCTCCAGAGTATAGTGCTCCCCAAAAATTGCTGCCCAACATTGAAAACAATCAAATAAGTCTCCTCGCTAGGGAATCCCTGTACTAGTCTGGACTCCTCGTTGTCCCCATCTTCCATCTCACTGCACAGTTTTTCAACCTTGCAAGTGCTGTGATCCTGAGCAAGCAGGGGGGGCCCACTCGTTGGTGACGGCACTGGCACAGGGCCCCTGATAGTACGGTGGTGTGTCTGATGGCGGGTGGGCCGAACCTGCACTTTCATCTGCAGCTTCCTCTTTGTCACCGTGTAAGATGGAACTGTATATGGGAAGGGTAACCTGAGTTTCATCAGGGTCAGATTCAGGCCGTGTAGCGTGCGAGGGGAATGTAGTGGTCTGGGTCAATGTACCAGCAGATTCATCGAGCAGTGGCTGGGCATCAGTGCACTTGTGTCGCCCCCAGGAGTACGGTCGCCACAGTGGCATTACCTTCCTCCTAGGGAGTGTGATGTCATGCTTGGGAGCAACGAAGGATCTCTCTAGCAGGTTAACTGATTGGGCGGCGTTATTCCCACGAGTCATGACCCTCCAAACAGCGTTCATGAAGGCAAAGTGTTTGTTTTACGTGGGCAGTATGGTTGCAAAGCTGAACCTTAAAGGAATGTCCAGAAGGGAACTACCAGGAGTGGAGCCTACGGTTAAATTCGACTCCACCTGGGAAACCTCAACCATGCCAGCTACAGAGCAGATGCACACAATGCAAGCTTAATTCCGTTAACGAACGAGACTCCGTCATGCCCCGCGGTCCGAGTCCGGCTTACTAGAGGGACACGTGAGGCTCTGGCACATGAGATTGGCCAATAACTGGTGTGTCATGCCCTTACATGTCCGTGGCTGCATGTGCGCTACACTGAAAAGGCCATCGTTTGTTGCTTACAGGTGCAGATAACCCGCTGAACAACGTCAGTGATGGGGATCACTGATTACAATTATTACCCGCGAACGATGATTTCCCAGTAAGTGCAGGTCAACCGCAGTTCCGGAATTAGGCCTAACCGTCATTCCTGAAAAAATGAAAAACTTACGTGTGCAAACCAGAGGTGCTGTAGCTTGCTTAACAGCTCGCCAGCCGTTCTCACGCCAGTATGGATTACACGTGATTGCACAAAGGTGAGAAAGGGTACCGTATCCCCGGATAACATGTATGGATAGCGTACACATTCAAAATATATGTCTATACATCAGGAGGCAGGCTCAGACGGTGTTAGGCCCAGTGTGGATTGCACGTGATTGCACAAAGGTGAGAAAGGGTACCGTATCCCCGGATAACATGTATGGATAGCGTACACATTCAAAATATATGTCTATACATCAGGAGGCAGGCTCAGACGGTGTTAGGCCCAGTATGGATTGCACGTGATTGCACAAAGGTGAGAAAGGGTACCGTATCCCCGGATAACATGTATGGATAGCGTACACATTCAAAATATATGTCTATACATCAGGAGGCAGGCTTAGACGGTGTTAGGCCCAGTATGGCTTGCACGTGATTGCACAAAGGTGAGAAAGGGTACCGTATCCCCGGATAACATGTATGGATAGCGTACACATTCAAAATATATGTCTATACATCAGGAGGCAGGCTCAGACGGTGTCAGGCACAGTATGGATTTGACGGCCCAGACTACACAGCGGAGGAGCAGGGAGAGGTAAAATTGCAAATGCTGGGGCCCTGCCCAAGCAAGGGGGGCCCACTCGTGGGCGTCGGTACTGGCACTGGGCCCCTCATAGTACGGCGGTGTGTCTGACGGCGGGTGTGCACCACCACCGTCAGAGACACTTGATTGCACTATGAGGGACCCTGTGCCAGTGCCCCCCGGCCATGGGGGGGGGGCAGCACAGTTAGGGAGTTTTAGAAAGTGGCATTTGTTGATGTTGGACATTCAGCTGATGCAAAAGGCGAAATAGGTCAAGTCCCAGGAAGAGGTGGACCAAAGCAAGCCATTTTTCTGTCACCCTATGTGTCATCAGGGGAAGGTGGGACAAAATCCTTGGAAACCCATGCATGGTTCATTTTAATGAAGGTTAGATCATCCACATTTTGGGTTGACAGACGGGTCCTTTTTTCTGTCAGGATTGATCCAGCTGCACTGAAGACTCTTTCCGATAGCACACTTGCAGCTGGGCAAGCGAGCTCCTGTAAGGCATATTGTGCAAATTCAGGCCAGGTGTCCAGTTTAGCGGCCCAATAGTCAAAG
This sequence comes from Dendrobates tinctorius, assembly GCF_039654945.1. Taxonomy (NCBI): domain Eukaryota; kingdom Metazoa; phylum Chordata; class Amphibia; order Anura; family Dendrobatidae; genus Dendrobates; species Dendrobates tinctorius. The sequence goes on along the minus strand of NW_027362326.1, from coordinate 65,930 downwards.
GGGAATGACCTGTGTGGGAGAACATCGATATGGGAGGAAAAGTAGTTTGTAACCATAGTTGACAACTGCTGTCTCCTGTCACTTTCCATCGATGCAGTATTACCAGTTGTGTGAACGGTACTTGAAAAATCAGTCCACAATATTGTCATGAAACCCCTGTCTCCAACGCCACTTCTGCTGTGTGCACCATGAACACCTCTGCCAAGCTGCCCCCGGCCCGTACGGCTCGTGTGAGAACCATTACCGCTGCTGTGTGCTGGGAATGCCTCAAGCAACCGATTTACCAGAGTTGCTTGTTTATTAGCCAATATTAGGTCAAGGTTCTCCTGTGGCATGATGTTTTGTAATTTGCCTTTATAGCGTGGATCCAGGATGCTGGCCAACCAGTAGTCGTCATCGTTCATCATTTTGGCAATGCGGGGGTCCCTTTTTAGGATCTGCAAGGCATAATCTGACATGTGGGCCAATGTTCCCGGTGTCAATGATGCACTGCGAGTGCTGGTTGGAGGAGCACTTTCTGGCAAATCCACATCCCTCCAGTCACGCACAAACCCTGTACCAGACCTTGCCACGCCAACATTTTCACTTGCCCCACGAGATGCATCCTCCTCCCCTAAGTAATCATCCCTATCATCATCCTCCTCCTCCTGTTCTTCCTCCACCTCGTCCAGGAGAGGTCCCTGAGCAGACAATGGCTGAATGTCATCAAGGATTCCCTCCTCCTCTTCCTCCTCATCAACATTGGCTGCAGACGCCTGCTCCTTAAGGTACGTCAAAGTTTGCATGAGCAGACGCATAAGTGGGATGCTCATGCTTAGGATGGCGTTGTCTGCGCTTACCAGCCGTGTGCATTCCTCAAAACACTGAAGGACTTTACAGAGGTCTTTCAGCTTCGACCACTGCACACCTGTCAACTCCATGTCTGCTCTCAAAGTGCTTGGCTGTGTATCCTCCCACAAATGCATTATGGCCTGCCTCTGCTCGCACAGCCGCTCCACCATGTGCAGGGTGGAGTTCCACCTTGTTGCAATGTCGATAATGAGGCGGTGGTTGGGAAGGTGGAGCAATCGCTGCAGCTTCTGCATACGAACGGAGTGTACAGGCGACCGGCGGATGTGCGCGCACAGTCTTCGCACCTTCTGGATCAGGGCTGTTAACTCCGGATAATTTTTGAGGAAGCACTGCACCACCAGGTTCAAGGTGTGAGCCAAGCAAGGTATGTGGCTGAGTTTTGAAAGGGCTATGGCTGTGTCACGGCACCGCCAGACTCAGGGCCTGCTGTCCCGGCCTCGGCCAGTAGGAGGCGCCGGACTATCACATCACCGTCAGACTCAGGGCCTGCTGTTCCGGCCTCGGCCAGTAGGAGGCGCCGGACTATCACATCACCGTCAGACTCAGGGCCTGCTGTTCCGGCCTCAACCACTAGGAGGCGCCGGACTGTCCTATCACCGTCTGACCCGTGGCCTGCAGTCTCTGCCTTGGTCTCTGGGAGGCGTTGTGCTTCAACCCCGAGTGGTGGCGGCGATAGTCATGAGGCTCCTGCGCAGACGTCCGCTGGACGCAGGCTTCGCTCCTCGGTCAGTCATGAAGGGGCTGGTGTATTACCATCCAGCCTGGTCCTGGGGGCGGTCCGGATGACATCATCAGGCCACGGGCCTGTAAGGGATGACCTGATCCCTCAAATACCTTGGGACTGCTCTTGCAGGCCGCCGGATATATTCTTGGTTCCCCTGCAAGTGTTACTGTGTGAATTACTGTTGACTGACTCTGACTTTTGCCTGGACTTCTGACCCTTCTTCTGCCTAACGATTCTGTACCTCTGCTACTCTCCTGGTTTATGACACTGACTTCGGCCTGGATTCTGACTCTTCTTCTGCCTAACGATTCTGTACCTCTGCGACTCTCCTGGTTTATGACACTGACTTCGGCCTGGATTCTGACTCTTCTTCTGCCTAACGATTCTGTACCTCTGCGACTCTCCTGGTTTATGACACTGACTTCGGCCTGGATTCTGACTCTGCTTCTGTCTAACGATTCGGTACCTCTGCGACTCTCCTGGTTTATGACTCTGGCTTCGACCTGGTATCTGTCTTTGCTTCTGTCTACCGTGCTTATACCATTTCTGCCTGACTGGTTTAGTCTCAGATATCATTACCTTTGTGTCCTGTGTTGGAACACCTTTCTGGCGACCGTCCTGCTCTGGTCTTTGCTCCTATTCAGACAGCACCTCCTGGGCTCTGCTATAAATCCAGATCCCTGTATAGGGGTAAAGGGTATCAGTGTTTCTCGGGGTGTTGTCCGGCTGCAGCCCAGACCGCAGGCAGACGTCACAGGCTGCCACAAAATTACGGCCGTTATCACTAACTACCTTGCCCGCCTCAAGATGTACACTGCCCAGCCATGACTCAGTTTGTCGCTTCAAGTACTCGGCCAGCACCTCGGCGGTGTGTCTGTCGCCCAAACACATCATCTGCAACACAGCCTGCTGACGCTTTCCACTAGCTGCTCGATAGGGGGACACCTCGTGTGCAACAGTGGCAGCTGCAGATGGAGTGCTCGTACGACTGCGCTCTGTGGACGAGCTTTCGCTTCTGGAGGAGGAGGAGGAGGGTCGAACGCCTACAGCCAACTGTTTCCTATACCGTGGGCTAGGCAGCACTGTCCCACCACCGCTGTCCCCTGTGGACCCTGCATCCACCACATTAACCCAGTGCGCAGTGATGGACACGTAACGGCCCTGGCCATGCCGAATGGACCATGCATCAGTTGTGAGGTGCACCTTTCCACTCACTGACTGCTTGAGTGCATGGACAATGCGGTCTTTTACATGAAGGTGGAGGGCTGGGATGGCTTTGCGAGAGAAGAAGTGGTGACTGGGTGGGTCATAACGTGGTACTGCATAGGCCATGAGTTCGCGAAAAGCTGCGCTTTCCACCAACCGATAGGGCATCATCTCAAACGAGATTAGTTTGGCAATGTGGGCGTTCAAACCCAGTGTACGCGGATGAGAGACTGAGTACTTTCTTGACCTACTCATAGTGTCTGGGAGGGTGAGCTGGACTTGAGAGCTGCATATGGTGGAAGTACGGTGGACAGGGCGGACTGAGAGAGGGTTGATGATGGTGATGGAGTTGGTCTTCTTTCTGATGGCCTAGATTCAGTCTTTCGTTGATATAACAGTGGGATTCCCTGACTGCTGTGGCCTTGCAACGACACCTCAACATTTGCTGCTGTGCTAACCGGTGGGCTTACAGTGGGGGAAACAATGTAGCGTTGCTGACTACCTTCTTTGTGATCAGTTGCACATGTGGCACTTGAGGTTTGGTGTTGTGTCCACGCTTGCAAGTGCATGCTGGTTAAATGTCTAAGCATGCAACTGGTATTCAAATTTTTCAGATTTTTCCCTCGGCTAAAGGTCTTTGCGCACTTCTTACAGATAACCTTGGCCTGATCATGAGGATTTTGTTCAAAAAAAGTGCCACACTGCACTCTTCCTACTTTGGCAGACATTTTGCGGCCTAGCACGCTGTGATCTTTTGACCCTCTGGACAAGCTGTCCAGCAACTCTTTTGATTTTTGGAACCTGTCTTTGGAGTGCTCCGGGCCTGCCAGATAACAGCTGTTGCGATGTCGATGTCTGCTGTGGATGCTCCTCATCTGAGCTTTTGGAAGCAGCACCCTCTTCCCCCAATGGATGCCAATCTGGGTCAACAACTGGGTCATCCATCACCTCCTCTTCAATGTCATGTGCACCTTCCTCTGTGTCACCGTGTATGGTGGTATAGTGTGCGGGAAGGGGCACCTGAGTCTCATCAGGGTCAGAATCTGGCTCTGTACACTGCGAGGACAATGTAGTGCTCTGAGTGAATGTACCAGCAGAATCATCTATCAGCGGCTGTGCATCAGTGCACTCCATGTCAGATTCATCTTGGCCTGGGTAATTCACCATTTCACTTGATAATCCAGGCATGGTATGTGAAAACAGCTCCATGGAGTAATCAGTAGTATGGCCTGCGTCATCCTTCAATCTTGGTTGCGGTGAAGGACACAAGGAAAGGTGTGGTTCATGAACATGAGCCTCCAATGACGACTCAGTGCTTTTATTTTTTACAACTTCAGAAGAGGAGGCGATAGAGCTGGAGGCTGAGTCAGCAATGTAAGACAAAACTTTTTCCTGAAGCTCTGACTTTAAAAGCGGTTTGCCAACTCCTAGAAAACTAAGCCTTCGAGGCCTTGTGGAGCCAGATGATGACGCAGGCTCAACACCTCCTGCATTCGGTCCTATTTTGCTCTTGCCAACCCCCGCCCAATTCCACAGCCTCTTCCACCAGCCTTCCTCATTTTTGGTAGAAATGTAGACAAAATCCAACAAACTATATAGTAATGAAAAACAAGGTACAAGGTGTCTATAGGACAGGGGAGATTTTGAATTTCTGCAGACACTTGTGGACACTGGACACTTTTGGATTGTGTGAGGCCCACTGAATATCAGAGCGCTATGTCACAGGCTCGATGGCACAGGTGTGAAAAAAGTGACTACAGGATAAGGGAGATTTTGAATTTCTGCACACACTAGTGGACACTGGACACTTTTGGATTGTGTGAGGCCCACTGAATATCAGAGCGCTATGTCACAGGCTCGATGGCACAGGTGTGAAAAAAGTGACCACAGGATAAGGGAGATTTTGAATTTCTGCACACACTAGTGGACACTGGACACTTTTGGATTGTGTGAGGCCCACTGAATATCAGAGCGCTATGTCACAGGCTCGATGGCACAGGTGTGAAAAAAGTGACTACAGGATAAGGGAGATTTTGAATTTCTGCACACATTAGTGGACACTGGACACTTTTGGATTGTGTGAGGCCCACTGAATATCAGAGCGCTATGTCACAGGCTTGATGGCACAGGTGTGAAAAAAGTGACTACAGGATAAGGGTGATTTTGAATTTCTGCACACACTAGTGGACACTGGACACTTTTGGATTGTGTGAGGCCCACTGAATATCAGAGCGCTATGTCACAGGCTCGATGGCACAGGTGTGAAAAAAGTGACTACAGGATCACAGAGATTTTGAATTTCTGCACACACTAGTGGACACTGGACAGTTTTGGATTGTGTGAGGCCCACTGAATATCAGAGCGCTATGTCACAGGCAGAAATTGGCTAGAGTATCACAAACTACAAGGTGTAAGTAGAATTAGGCAGAATAGGAATCTCCCTAGAGTGTAGGTCTGTAAGAACGGAACAAGTCCTCCACTTATCATCCTTCCACAGTGACACACAGCTTCACTGTGGCCGTGATAACAGCCGTTACACGGTACTGAGAGGAGCGTGCACGTACACGGCTGTCCTGTGTACGTAAAATTGTCAAGCTCCGTGTTTTTTAAGTATACGGACTGACACACGCTGTCTCTCTATAGTTTTGAATGTGATCAAACAGCAAATATATTTAACTGTTTGAAAGCTAGACAAAACTAGTAGGTGCAGGTCTGTAAGAACGGAACATGTCCTCGACTTATTCTCACAGAGTGACACACAGATAGCTTCACTGTGGCTGTGATAACACCGCTGTATGGTGTGAAAAAATGCACGCTCAGTACCTCAGCAGGACAAAGAAAAAAATTGGGATTGCTTTTAAAAAAGCAGTTTGCAGAGCAGTGGGTAAACAGCAATGCAGCTGTCAGGAAGCCTTAGAAGGCAGCCTAACAACCAACACCGCTGATCCACCACAATATAGCCTCCTCTTGCACTGCACACACAGTGACTGGTGTGTTGTACAGGCAAAATCGCTAGCAGCAGAAGCAGTTTTTTTTTCTTCTTCCCTGCCTAACGCTCTCCCTAAAGAATCAGCAGCAGCAACCTCTCCCTATGCTAAGATCGGCAGAAGTAAGATGGCGGTCGGCGTGCACGCCCTTTTATAACCCCTGTGACGCCCACCAAAGCAAGCCAATCACTTGCATGCCCTTCTGAAAGATGGTGGTGACCCCTGCCTATGTCATCACGTTGCCCACAGTGTCCGTGGATCCTGATTGGCTGAAAGAGCGCAAAACAAACTTTTGAAACGCGACTTTGGCGCGTAAGTCGCCGACCTCGTGGCCGACCTCATCCTAGGGTCGGGTTTCGTTTCATGAAACCCGACTTTGCCAAAAGTCGGCGACTTTTGAAATTTTTCGACCCGTTTCGCTCAACTCTAGTCCTACGAATAGAAAAACATTTTAGTCAATAGATCTTGTAAAATTAAAAAAAATCCACAATTACACATGATTAAAAATAAGTTTATAAAGGTGTCCCTACTGTATTCTGTGAATATACAGTACCAGTGTCAGACTGGGCCACCGGAGAACCGGAGGATTTTCTGGTGGGCCCAGGCACTTACACCTGCTGGCATACAGGACCAGCAGCTGCCAGAGGCCCCCACTGCTCTAGGGGCCCCCAGCCAGTGGCGTGTTGCTAATAGCTGCACACCACGCAGCTGCTATGGGAGCCCTCGGTGCCAGCGGAGCAGCAGCGGGTGACAGGAGGCAGGAGCCGGCTGCTGCTGTTTCCGCTGCTAAAGAGAAATTAATATTCACCCTTCCCCACACCCCCATGGGCGTGGAGAGGATTGAATATTCATTTCACTTTAATAGCGGGCAGTGTTTGCCGCAGGTTGCGGCTAACACTGCCTGCTATCAGGGCCGACAGACCAGGGTCCCCGCTCCCCCAGGGGCCCCCAGTCTACGCGGCCGCTATGGGGCTGTGGTTCTACATTATATTCTATGGGGGGCTGCATTATACTCTATGAGGGAGCAAAATTATAGTCTATGAGGGAGCTGCATTAGATTCTATGAGTGGGCTGCATTATACTATATAAGGGCTGCATTATATTCTGTGACTGGGCTACATTATACTATATGGAGGCTACTTTATGTAGTATGAAGGGGCTGCATTGTACCCTATGAGGGAGCTACTTTATATTATATGAGTTGGCTACTTTATATTCTATGAGGGGGCTACTTTATATTCTATGAGGGAGACTACCTCAACCCCTGCTACATAATTAAGACGTGTACTACCTTATATTGTACCCTAATATTAGTGCGTTTTACCGCACAATTGGTGGTCTTGTATTTATTTCTATGTAGCTACATAGTGGGCCCCAGGAATGATTTTTTCTGGTGGGCCCAAGGCGCTCCAGTCTGACGCTGCCGCCGGATCATATCCGGCCATACTGCATACACAGTGCCTCCATCTGCCCTCATATTTCACCGAGGATTCCAACTGAATCAAATATTTCAGAGATTTACGCGGATCTCCGGTGTTAGCGCAAAGCGCAGAGCACAGGACAGATGTGAGCCCAGCCTTACTGCGATCTTTGGGAGGCAGAATGAACAAATCAACAGCAGGTGATGAATTGGTTTTATTTTTTACGCCGTTCCTTGTGCAGTATAGGTGATTAGGTAAGTTTCTTCTTCGGGTCGGTTTGATTACAGCGATTTCATTTTTATATCAGGTTTTATGCTTAGCTGCTGTCACACACTAAAAGGCGCTTTTTATTGCAAAAACTTTTTTGCATCGCCATATTTTGATAGCTATAATTTTTCCATATTTCAGCTGGCAGAGATAGGTGAGGACTGTTTTTTTTGCAGGATGAGTTGACATTTTTATTGGTACCATTTTCAGGTACATGACTTTTTTTTTGATCGCTTTCTATTCCGATTTTTGGGAGGCAGAATGAACAAAAACCAGCAATTCAAGAATGTTTTTTTTTCTAATGCCATTTCACATGTGGTAAAATTGATAAGGCATCTTTATTCTTCGTGTCAGTATGATGACAGAGATTCCACTTTTATTTTTTTTTTATGTTTTGACGCTTGTACACAATAAAAACATTGTTATAGAAAAAATAATTATTTTAGCTTTGTTTTATTCTGAGAGATATAACTTTTTTTATTTTTCTAGTTTTTGCAGGACAACATAACGTTTTCATAAATACTATTTTTATTTACATTCGTTTTTTTAATCACCATTTAGACCATAGGCATAACGCGTTTGCAATCGCATTGTACCGATGGGAGCACAGAGGGAGCTTCCTCTGAGATGCCCCGTGATGTCACTATCATTATTGACAGCGGCATCATTGGGGTTAAACGCCCGCAATAAGTGCACTGATCGAGAGCGCTGCTGCAGGGTGTCAGCTCTTATATATAGAAGGTTATGTGGTGCCCATTATACTGTATGGAAGGCTATGTGGTGCCCATAATACTGTATGGAAGACTATGTTTTACCTGTAATACTAAGTTGAGGACTGTGTGGTGCCCATAATATGGTATGGAAGACTATGTGGTGCCCATAATACTGTATGGAAGGCTATGTGGTGCCCATAATACTGTATGGAAGGCTATGTGGTGCCCATAATACTGTATGGAAGACTATGTGGTGCCCATTATACTGTATGGAAGGCTATGTGGTGCCCATAATACTGTATGGAAGACTATGTTTTACCTGTAATACTAAGTTGAGGACTGTATGGTGCCCATAATACGGTATGGAAGGCTATGTGGTGCCCATAATACTGTATGGAGAACTGTGTGGTGCCCATAATACGGTATGGAAGGCTATGTGGTGCCCATAATACTGTATGGAGGACTGTGTGGTGCCCATAATACTGTATGGAGGACTGTGTGGTGCCCATAATACTGTATGGAGGACTGTGTGGTGCCCATAATACTGTACGGAAGGCTATGTGGTGCCCATAATACTGTATGGAGAACTGTGTGGTGCCCATAATACTGTATGGAGGACTGTGTGGTGCCCATAATACTGTATGGAGGACTGTGTGGTGCTCATAATACTGTATGGAAGACTATGTGGTGCCCACACTTATGTATGGAGGACTATACTGTCCACTCTAAAATCAGCATTTTCTTTATGTCACTGCAGACTTTTGGATCTCCCCAGGGCACACACTGTGTGCTGCAAGGATTCACCAGTTTCTGAGCAATTGTAGAATTTACAATAGATATCACTCAGGTAATGTGAGAAGTAAGTGAAATTGTTGACATTGTACTATACCTAGATTTCTTATCTTTGCATCATGAATCGTGGTATGTGTTAAAGGGGCCCACTGAGACTCTTTTGCCCGGGGCCCACGAAAACCTGGAGCCGTCCCCGTGTGCATGACACTTCAGGAATCTTATTCACTTTTTGGATAATAGGAAATCCTTCAGGTTTTGTGACAAAACTTTGCAGAAAGAAATGCAATAAAAATGCAAAATGTGCACATACCCTATAAGTGACAGAAATATCTGATAAAATCTGCATTCAAAATCGGCCATTGATTTTTTTTGCAGATTTTGATGCAGATTTGAAGCTGATCAATTGTAAATCAGAAGTGAGACAGGATTCTGATGGTTAATTTAAATTAAAAAAAATGTATATGGAAATAAGAAACACAAATACTAGTAACTTCAGCATGATGTTTTTATTGCACCAGTAATGGCAACAAATATATCACATGCATAAGCTGTAATGCATCTTATCTACACAGTCTGTACACAGCTATAAATATTCATCTAAAAACATAATTTACAATTACTATAAGAAATTTAAATAAAGGTTTTACATATCTATTTTAGAAAAAGATTTCAGGCACACATACTTGGAATTATCCAGTGCGGTTGAGCAATTTGTCATCAACAGCCAGACTGCTCGCAGGCACCACATTATTCTCCACCGACCCACTGCTGTATTCTTATCCGAATGTTTCCCCCGTAAAAGCCAATTAAGACCAGTTCATAATTGGGAACAAGTGTTCATTAGAACGCTCGGTCGCTAATTATCGGCTCATACAAAAATTCAAGCAAACAGATCATTCATGCCAGAATTAAAATCATTGTTCTTGGCTACACATCATCCCGTGTAAACAGGTCACGTGCTGCCGATGACAATAATATTCTATGTGCGCAGAACAATTGGATTAACAATCATTCTGTGCGCATAGAATTCTATTGGGCCTCTATAAACAGGACACTAAACAATCGCCTTTTAAAATGCACCTTAAAAAAGAAATGTCAACGGGTCAAAAAATGTCCAATTATTGCTTTTATTTTATCTTGCTGCTCACCCAAGTATTTGTTTTTAATCCACCATAGAGTTCCAGAGATATCATATGAACCTTTTATTTAGGACTAATTTTTCTGATCTTTACAAGGGGCATGGCCCACAGGATTCTCATGGGTGTGGCCCACAGGATTCTCAGGGGCGTGGCCCACAGGATACTCAGGGGCGTGGCCCATAGGATTTTTGGGGGCGTGTCTTTAGGCTCCTCCACATAAATACAATATCAGACACATCTCTTTGCAAAGAGCATAAAAATTAGGACTGCAAAAAAAGGCCCCTATCTCTGGAACCGTAAAAAAGAAAAACAATGGAAGCGGGAATAAAATAAGAGCAAAAACTGCCCATTTCTGACCTTGTTATAGGCCCCCCTTTAAATGTCTGTTCTTACCAAATCAGTGGTGAACTGACATCATTGTCGTATTCTGTAGAGATTTCCATAAATTTGAGGGCAAAATTAGTTTTCTTGCCATTAAAAGTAAAAGAAACCTTGGCAGAGCCTCCAACTGAACAGCCGGCATTGTGGGCATAAGCTAAGGCTACTTTCACACATCCGGTGTGTGGGGTCCGGCGGCGTGCGGATCCGGCCTGCAGCGGTGACACCGGATGTAGATGTGGCGCCTGATGCGGCTTGAACAACATTTAAAGGAGCCGCAGGAGAAATATATGCTGCATCGGGGGACGAGAGAGTCAGCCGCAGAAAAGTATGTATGTATGTATGGAGAGAGAGAGAGAGAGAAGCTCGCCGGGCACATGTGGGGTTAAAACTCACAGTGTCCGGGCATGCGCTCTTTAAAAAGCCATTTTGGCACTGTAAAAAACCGTTGCAGGGAACGTTTTTTGCTGACGCCGCACGGCGCATGTTTGCCGTATCCGGCAAAAAAAGGAGGCACCGCATGTCCATCCGGCACGATGCGGCGATCATTACATTCTATGTGACAAAACCTGATCCGATTCCGGATCCGGTTTTACACTTTTCGCTGCATCGTGCCGGATTTAAAAAGACTGTTGTGTGAAAGCAGCCTAAGCGACCGTTCACTTTGTTCATTTATGATCAAAAGATCAAGGTGGCTCTTTATACACCACATCCGTAAACTACACCCTTCCTTAGATGATACCAACAGGGTCGGTCTCGTATAAGGTATTGGTGCCCGGCTAAGGTCCGGGACGCCAACAGATGAAAAGAAAGACAAAGCATGTGTCCATCTCCATTCGGGACGATAAATCCAATAGATGCCACATGGCATACACTTGACACTATATTTCAGATTAATATTGAAAAATATTTTATATTATGGAAAATCGCGAGACACTAAAAAATTCACATACTACATCAATAAATAGGGTAACAAAGTGATTCCAAATTATGGGTCATATTTTAACATGAGCAAATTATGTAGTGAATGGACCAATGTCTTATATAAAGCACCTCAAGGACACAAGAATACTCTTACAATGACTAGCTATATGTATGAACCTCTTTTTCTCTCGCATTAAGGTGCTCCGGAGCACTTAGAGCCCCCTGTATTTTTACATTTGAACACTCAAACTTTCAACTGGTGGCGGTTCTCCTCCAGACCTTATCACTTAACTCATGAGGATCTGCTCTCTATATTATAAACCTATAAGTCACTACCTCCTGAAAAATCAACTGACTCATCTCCTGCTGTTGTGAACATTTACTTCGCCCCTTGAGTTTAGTAATTAGCAATGATCAGCTTGAGATTCCGCTACTCCCTTCATGACGTTCCTGATTCCACCCTGTGCAAAACTTTGTGCAAAATGCAGGATACTTATATTAAATCTGTCATCCTCTCCTTTTCAATACCCTACATGTTTTGTTTTTTTTAGTTATTTTAAGTTTCTATATAAATGTTATAAGCATGCATACGTTATGACTTATTATTGAAAAATGTGTCAATTGTGATAAAATTATATATGTTTTCCATTTTCTGCGTTTTTACTTTTTATACAGTACATGATTATTTGCAAGTCTTCTCTGTTACTTGTCAGCTTCAATAGTCTTATGTTGTTGGGTTATATGCTCCACTCGTAGTTAAATGAGTGGTCACTTTCTCCTTCAAGGTCAACATCATCATCTCTACATGCTATGAAAAGACTTACATTTTATAGGATTTTCTTCAGCATAATCACAAAGATGGAGCTAATTTTGTTAAAAACAGTTATTAGACAGGTGTCAGTTTAGTAAGTGCCCAGCATGGTGGAGCATAGAGGTCCACTTGACCTTCATGACTAATACCGGATTGAACGGGCATCCCAAAGACCCAACTACCAAGTACACATTTTGGAAAAGTCTAATGCCTGGGAGTTGCACAAAGTTTGTAACTCTTGGTCCTCATGGTGAAGACCACTTCTGGAGTGAGGTCCAAGTCATCCGTACTCATTCCTGGAGGAGGTGTGAATGTGAACTTCTGCAGCAATCCAATGATGAAAATAAATAGCTCCATTCTGGCAAGGCTTTCTCCAGCACACACTCTGCGCCCTATGGATACAGAAAAAAAGTCAGATTATGGGATTGGTAAATCACAACAGAACTGGATCCTCAACAAGAGGAGCTTTCTGCACACTCCTTTATTATTGAGCTCAGTATATAATCAGTATACAGTAAGCTCCTGAGCTTCCTCTAGTGTTGACTGAAGTCAGTCAGAATTATATCATCTAATTATTTTTATGGCTCCAGTTCATCAAAATGAGATCTAGAAAACTTTGATACGTCTAAAAATGTTGTGACTTTCCGAGCTCACACACCAATTTTGCCCAGCTTTACCAAAATGGGGGGCAGAATGGGGGTGTGACATCACGGTTCGTCACATTAGGCCAGAAATCTTACTCCAGTCACGGACTGGAGTAAGATATGCGGCGAGGCACACAGCACTTTTCCGATGAGCCAGTTTCATTAAGATTTTGTCTGACTCCAGCATGGCCCCTCAGTATGAACAATGCCAAAATATTTTCAGGGAATTTTGGAGCTTTGATCAGAAAAAAACGTTTTCTCACTGCTATAGAGGTATATTTGGAAATTAATTAGCAAAACTTTAGTTGCAACAATAGTAAGTTATTGCAATCTACTCACCTTTGGAGAAAGGATAAAATGCATCTTTTTTCAAAAACTTTCCATCAGCATCCAAGAAATGATTAGGGTTAAACTGTTTGGGGGTCTCCCATTGGGTTTCATCAACGTGAACAGAAGCCCAGAGTGGAATCACTGTGGTTCCCTAAAATATAGAATGACAGATGTGTTTCACGTACTTCACACTTCTTGCAAATATAATAATCGCTAGTGGGATTCCAGCTATTCCCTCTATGCTAACTGTACTTAACAGAGGCGGCCGTAAATGTCTTTCTTCTGTTTTTCATGGGCACCGTGGAAATTTGAATTCCTCTTGACAAATGTTTTAGATTAATTTATTCTACTCACTTATATAGCACCATTAATTTCCACTGCGCTGTGCAGAAACATTACTGTACAAAATAGAGATTGCAGACGGCACCGCTATTACCAGATGTCCGCTGGTGGTGTATGTCTGGCAGTCAGCTGTCGTCCTGAGCTCCCGGGTGCTTGACCTCGCAGCGATCAACTCATTGAATCCTTGTAGAGGAAAGGTCGCACTCAACAGGATAAAATGTGACACATTTATTGACATATAATTACATGTCAGGTAGGAGTGGAAAAACAAGAGTGCTCACAAGCTGACAATGGCCGTTTCGCGCTGCTCGGACCCGTGGAAGTGCTAGAGCAGTGCGAAACGGCCGTTGTCAGCTTGTGAGCACTCTTGTTTTTCCACTCTGACCTGACATGTAATTATATGTGAATAAATGTGTCACATTTTATCCTGTTGAGTGCGACCTTTCCTCTACAAGGATTCAATGAGACACATTACTGTACATTGGGACTATCAATCTACATTCCCTATCAGTGTTGTCCGTGGTGGGATTTGAACCCAGTACACCAGTGCTGCAAAGCAACAGTGCTAACCATTAAGCCAATGTACTGAATATGTAGTCCTCCATACTCATAAGCTGTGTATAACCCCGCCTCCACAACTGATTGGCAGATTTATGCCTATGCACAGTGTACACAGAAAGCTGCCAATCAGTGGAGTGGGCAGGGTTATACAGAGCTCAGCATTCAGAGAACTGGTAGGCTATGTTCACATGTGCATTGGAAATCCTGTTTAAGAAACTCTGATCTGGAGAAAAGTACTGAACAAAGTAGTCCAACATGCTGCTCTATTTTGTCAAGATAGTCCCGCACAGTGACCCCCTGTGAGCATCGCATGTTTTCCTGTGGGCCAGTCCGAGCCTGCCCCTATACCATTTCCAGCTGTACAGTTCCCTCCATTAAAATAACAGACTCGCGATGTCTCAGACATACAGAGCGCCAATATAATTGTTAATTATATTGGTCTCCCCATACCAGTGCCAGCCACAGAGGTTCCCTATAATAGTGTTAGATGCACAGTGTCTCCATAAGTGTCCCACATACATGACATTGCCCCTGTGCTATTGCCAGCCACACAGTTTCTCTAGAACTGTACCCAAATATTGCCTGTCTCGCAATTCCATCATAAAAGTTCAAGGTACGCAGTGTCCCATAACAGTGCAAGGCACTGTCTTCCATAGAAAAGGCTGGATATACAGTACAGTTTTCACTAGACAAGTGCCAGACACAGTGTCTCATACCAGTGGCATACATATAAAGCCCTTTATAACAGTGGCAAAGATACAAAGTCCCTTATAACAATGGCAGACATACAGTACTCCTCAAACAAATAGCAGATATACAGTGCCCCTCATAACAGTGGCAGACACACAGTAATCCTCGTAAAAAAGGCAGAGATATTTCACCCATCATACCATTGGCAGACATACAGCGCCCATCATACTAGTGGCAGACACACAGTACTCCTCATAACAGTGGCAGACATACAGAGTCACTCATATCAGAGGTAGACATACATTGTCACTCATATCAGTGGCAAGCATACTGTACTCTTCATACCAGAGGCAGACATACAGTGCCCCTCATTCCAGTGGCAGACATACAGTGCCCATCATACCAATGGCAGGCAAACCGTGCACCGCATAACAATGACAACATATAGTGCCCCTCATTACATTGGAAACATACAGTGCCCTCATAACAGTGGCAGACATACAGAGTCCCTCATACCAGGGCGGACATACAGTTTCCCTTATACCAGTGGCAAACACACTGTACTCCTCATAACAGTGGCAGATGTACAGTTTTCCTCATAACCATGGCAGACATACAATGTCCTTCATATTATGGCAGATGTACATTTACCATCATACCTGTGGTAGACACACTCTACTTCTCATACCAGTGGCAGACATACAGTGAGCCTCATAACAGTGGCAGGCATACAGTGGCCCTCATACCAGTGGTAGACATACAGAGCTCTCACACCAGTGGCAGACATACAGTGCTCTCATACCAGTGGCAGACATACAGTGCCCATTATATCAGTGGCAGACATATGGTGCCCCTCATCACAGTGGCAACATACAGTGCCCCATGTTGACATTGACTGTTATAGATCTGAAGTGTACAGTATAGCACTGAATGAACAGTAATAGTATCACCACCAATAAAGGTTTAGAGATTAAGTAAAGTTATAATCCGGGTTACTTGAATAGTGAAACAATTTGGATAACGCTTACATTAGGTTTTTGTCACGTGCCCCTTCCTGAGTGACACGGCCAGCAGGCCAGTAACTGATACAACAGGACGCGGCACGTGTGATTGTCCTATGTGACGCAGCCCGCAGGCCGTTAACTAATACAATAAGACATAGGGGAAAAGGGGAAACCTGGGTAACAATAACAATGGTGGCCCTGCGATAGGGAATAAAGACGTGGAGACCTCCTGCACTCCCCTGAGTCAGTGTCTCTACACTCCTAACGTTCCCTAGGCCGGTTCCGCACCGGGTGATGATCAGGAACCTCAAAACCCTAACTCACCCTGCACCTAAACCCTCGCTAGGGAATTGGTCGGTGCGGAAACTAATCCCACCACTGCACTAAACACACATAAGGAAAAGTGACAAAACAGGGGAAACACCACTTAGCTTTGCTCTGTTGCTTATGCACCATAGTGCAGCCTTGGAGCAACCAGAGTCCACCACCTCCATGCAGCTGTCCAGAAGCGGAGTCCCGCAAATGAGTCCAGCTTTTCTGCCAAAAAGTCCAGCATGCTTGAGTCCAGCTCTCAGCAACCAAGTCCAGCACCGTGAGTGCAGTTCTACACGGCAACTGCCACTCCACCAAGCCATGCAGGCACTCCTTGCTGGCACCATCGCTGCGACTCCACCACGCCATGCCAGCACTCCTTGCAGACACCATTGCTGGCTCCACCAATCCACTCTAGGACTCTCTCTGAGCTGCCTGTGACTCTCCTTTAGCTCCATCCTTCACCCAGGCTTGCTTGCAAATGGATACTTTCACCAACAGTGATCAACACACCTGATACTCTCTTATAGAGCTACCACACCTGTTACATAATTACGTGCACAAACTAAGGTAAAGGTAACCAAAGTGCAATGACCCTAATGGCCACCGGGGGGGGGGAAACTACAACTGAAATCACCACAGTGCAATGACCCTAATGGCCACCGGGGGCAAAACCACCTTTGGCACACAGCCAAGGGAAAAAAAAAGGTTACTTTGTGCATATGCTCTGTCAGATCCAACCTGGATCGTGACAGTTTTGCAACACAATATTTGTTGCCAGGAAAAGAATTACCTTTGGTATAAAATAGTCTCGGAAATGCACATCGGTGGAGGTAGAATGTGGTAAATACTGGAAAATGCTAGCAAATCGCTGAACTTCATGGACTAAAGCCAAGCAGTATGGAAGGACTTTCTGGTCATCCCATCTAGGCAGACGCTCAAACCCAATCACGTTTTCAATTTCATCCTGAGCTTTTCCTGGAAAACATAAAATGTGATTTTCTTTTCATTTGTTGGCTTAACCTGCACTCGATCTTGTCTTTAGTGGGTCAACTTGTATTACTACTTACTCTGTATCTGAGGATATTTCATCATGAGCAGAATAGCCCACTGTATCGTCGTGGACGTGGTCTCCGTCCCACCAAGCATAAAATCAAATGCAGTAGCCAAGAAATTCCTTTCTGTGAAGAGTTTCTCTTTTTCATCTTCTACAATTTCCTAAAAGACGCAAAGACGTAAAATAGTGATATTACACTATTACACCATGACGTACATCTACAGGGGTCAGAGATAAAAGACATTTTCTTCCCTGCTTATTCTTGGCTTAAGAATAAGGAGAGCTTTCCTAATTATTGGTGAACAGTAATCTCTGCAATTTTATGGTGATGGTTCCCTTTAAAGCTCTTTACCCTTTCATCCTTCTGCACGAAGGCTTCGGCAAATGTCCTGAAAGAATCTTCACCTTTAACTTCTTTCGATTCGTTAAAGAGATCCTTCAAAATTTCATTTAGTTGATCAATCCGGTTCCTAACAAGTCGTGGTTCTTTTAAGAAAAATTTCAGCTTTGGGAAGACATTGTAAATCTAGAATAGGAAAATATCCAATGATATGGCTAAATATCATGAATCTACGAATACTGTAGTGTATAAGGCTAAATGACAGAAAACAGTTCTGGAGGGAATTATAGGGGTTGGCCCACGAACAAAGTACATTTTAATCAATAGCTCTTGGAATGATAATAAGTTCCACATTTTAATGTGTTAAAAAATGTTCCTGTGCTGACATAATCTTATAAATGTGCCCTTGCTACGTATTGTGTAATGGGTGTGCCTGACCATGCCAACCATTAGCACATGCCACAAGGAAGAATAATTGTTTATGCAAACGACATAGCAGTAGCTTGCAATTGCTTCTTTCTGTGAGGTAAAATATTTCCCTGCCTGTTTTATCACAGGACTGAGTCTTTTTGTCATGTCTCAAGCTCTCTGAAATCATCATAAATCAAGTCAGTGAAGTAGGAGCCTTTAAGCTCACGTCTTTAACTTGATTTATGATGAAGTCAGAGAGCTGGAGTCGCGACAGAAACACTCACTCCTGGGATAAAACAGGCAGGGAAATGTTTTACCTCACCTAAAGCAGTAACTGCAAGCCACTGCTATGTCATCTGTTTAATTACTTATTTATTTCCTGCTCAAGAATTATGGTCAGTGCCAACCATGATCCTGTATGGTCAGACACAGCCATTTATAACATTATCTTAGTACAGGGACTTTTTTTTAACAAATCTGTTATGAATGAGTCACCGAGGAGGAAAAACAAAAACAAGCTAAGCCACAGAAAACCAGAGAGGTTGGTAACTAAGCGGATTGCAGACCCCTGATCCTGTTGTGAGTTCATTTTTCCCTTCACCATTGAGGTCTGATGAACTCCCTCCTCTGTAGAACGAAGGTAGTGAGGCTGATTATCAAACACCTGGGCAGCTAGATGATGACTGGGTGGCTGGAATTGAGGACTGGATATAAGGCTGCCGACGCCCTTCTTCCTGGCTGGTGATTTTCCTGCTGGATTCTTGGAGACCAGTCTGATTCCTGCATCTCAAAGCTAAGTTTTTCTGCTCTACTTTGTACTCTTCAGTTTTGTTTTTGTTTTGCCTTGTTTTTTGGGAGTTCTGCCATCCCCGGCCGGGGGTGAGCTGAATTCCATTTTTGTCTCTGATCTGTTGATCTTTTGCTCTGTCTTCAGAATATACCTGAGTGCTGATATAGTCTTTTGAAGCCTAGCGACTTCAGGGCCTGTTTTTCCTATCAGTCGGTTGGCTCATTTTGATAGGGTTTTTGCGGATGGCAGACAGCAGCTTTCCTATCCTGTCCTATGTAGTTAGCTTGGGCCCCATCATTTGCTCAACCTATCTTTCTATCTGTGTTAGTGTTTTCATCTTGCTTCACTGTCATTATATGTTGGGGGCTGCCTATTGCTTTGGGGTCTGCTCTGGGGCAGTTTAGTTTTTCCCCTTTCTGTCTTTAGGCTATGTAGTTCTCCGGCTGTGATCGAGGGGTCTAGGGCACCGTAGGAACCCCCCACGGCTACTGCTAGTTGTTGTGGATAGGTCCAGGGATCTGCAATCCGATAGCTGCCAACCTCTCTGGTTTTTCTGGACTTAGCTGGTATTTTGTTTTTTCCTCCTTCGGTGACTCATCATAACATGATCCTATCCACACAACTAGCAGTAGCCGTGGAGCGTACTTGCGATGATTCTAGATGCCTCGTCACAGCCAGAGAACTAAATAAGCCTAAAGCAAGAAAAGGGGAAATCTAAACTGCCCAAACATGTATTGTTGGTGAGACAAGATGAAAGCACAAACACAGATAAAAAAAATAGGCTGAGCAAACGATGGGGCCCACACTAACTAGAAAGGACAGTAAAGGAAAGATGCTGTCTGCAATCACGCACAAAACCCTGCCAAAAAATGTCCAACACTTTCTGATAACAAAAACCCTGAAGTCGCTAGACTTCAATTCCCTATATCAGCACTCTGGTATATTCTGAAGACAGAGCAAAAAGAGACCAATCTGATCAGGGACAAAAGGCAAACTGGCATAAACAGAGACATAAGAATGGAAATTCAGCACAGCCCCAGCAGGGGCTGGCTGACCACAAAAAACTGAGTAAACCAGACCAAATCTCATGTGAAAAAATAGCAGTGCACACTTAGCTTGAGAAGGCAGGAACAGAACTGGAAGCCAGAACCTCAGGGCAGGAAAAAATCACCAGCACAAAATTAGGGAGTCGGCTGTCTTAAATCCTGATGTCCACTCACAGTCCTCCTCCTCAGGTGGCAGGTCTCTGCCATTTAGATCAGCTTCCTTACCTACTGTCTCCACTAGAGGGAGCCCGGATGGAGAACTCACGACTCCTCTGTCAACCCAGCCAGCTCCACCACCCTCACCAGAAGCCAGAGGTAAACCAGAAAATGAGTTCACAACACAAATCCATCTTGATTCTAAGATCTATTGAGTAAAATGTACTTTATTCATTGGACAACCATTTTAAGTCATTGGCTTGTGCAACTGAACCAACCCACAAAGAGTCACCACCCCAGAAAATGTATGCATTAAGTTTAGTATAAGTGCTCAATTCCTCCCAAACCCTCCTGTGCTACTTTCACCACCCCCATCCTAATCAGTGCTTCCATTCAGTAGTATGAATATTGATCTAATTATATGAGAACCCTATGTACTTAGCCTTCAGAATAAGTCTAGAAAGAACACCGTGAGCATAACTCAAGATGGCGCTACGGTTAGGTTCCCAAACCGTTAAAGCAACAAATATAAACCTAGCACTCAACTTAAACGTATTTGCAAGGCGGTTTATTGTAGTACACGAAAAAAGACGTTTCGGTCAATGTGACCTTCTTCAGTTACGTGTGGTATGTAGATTGTGTAGAGCTTATAGGCATCTATCAGAAAGGACGATGGTACTTTAAGCGTTGAGGAGAATAATCTCTCTAAGGTAATGAGCTTGTCAGTATATAGGAGAGGGGCAAACGTGCCTCCAGATGCGGTGTGATGGCCGGTGGACACCCATCGTCCTTTCTGATAGATGCCTAGAAGCTCTTTACAATCTATATACCACACGTAACTGAAGAAGGTCACATTGACAGAAACGTCTTTTTTCGTGTACTACAATAAACCGCCTTGCATATACCTTTAAGTTGAGTGCTAGGTTTATATTTGTTTCAGAATAAGTCTGTCCTCTGACTGTGTATACTACATATTTGCCTCTATATATCCATATCTCGCACCTGTTTCTATGGTGTTACCCCATGTCCTGACCTGAGTTCTATCTTTGTCTTTATCTGGTGTATAATTTATTTACTAATCACTATTTTCAGTGATATTGGTGTACATTACCTTTGCTGGCGGAGTACCAGTGTTGATAACAAGCTCATCCATGATGGTTATCATCTTCTGAAATGTTGGGTTATTATAGTCAAATCGTCTCCCAAATAACATCCCAAAAGTTATGTTAGGGGCAGCAAGATAAAGAATTTTCTTATCAAAAGGTTTACCTGGAATATACCATGTGAAATAACATTACCGAACAGACATATAAAATACATTCTCAAAATGCACAGAAAACCCCCCAAAATATATGGCTTAGCAAAAGCACTGCTTGGATCATGTA
Source organism: Dendrobates tinctorius (assembly GCF_039654945.1). NCBI lineage: Eukaryota > Metazoa > Chordata > Amphibia > Anura > Dendrobatidae > Dendrobates > Dendrobates tinctorius. The sequence continues at coordinate 44,648 of NW_027362326.1, read as the reverse complement.
ATTGTCCCAGTAAATTCCTGACTGTAGGCAATGAGTTAATTATAACCACAGTGATATATGGTCAATGTTTATAGTCATTTATTGGTCAGCACATGCCAACAAAACTCAAGGATTGGTAGATCACCACTGAAGAACATGGGACCCCCATGTAAAGTGTGTATACAGGAGAAGGGTCAACGCTTCGACACCACAGTGTCCTGTATGAAACTGACACCACTCACCATTATAAGACTGAATAGCTGTACTTAGAAACTGTAGCTCATCGATAATCCTGCCTTCAATGGGTTTCTTCCCCATCCCAAGATCTCTTAATATGGAAAGCATAAATCTTCGAGTTATTTTCCATATTTCTCCATTGGAGAAGACCACTCCTAGAAGAGAAAAAATGATAACATTTGCAGTTATGGCGCAGTTGAGTCATATGTTTTGCAAGATAATTCAATTTTTCATTCATTTCTTGGATACTTGGCATAAAGGTCAGTCCTTACAACTAATCTGTGACCTTTGCACAGAGGAAGCCTTCCCTTTTATTACTGGATTATTTTCAATAAATGGATTTTCTAACTCGAGTGAAATTTTTGCAGTCATTTTATTTGCCAAATTGTGATGGTGTACAATGTGCATACTGTCAAGATTCTCCTGTATCACGTGACAAATTGTGACTGTGTGCGATGTGCATACTGTCAGGATTCTCCTTTATCACATGACCACCAGAATGCGATTTTCATACTTGGGGTCACATGCTGACTAGGTTCTTATCCTCTCCTCTCAGTGTTCTTAGTAGCAATATGTGTTGCCTTTATGGTATGTGTACCTTGTTCCCATCACCTGTTCTCGGATGTGGGACTAATCTGATTTTATTATGCAGAGGGCTAGACTGCAAGGAGCAAAATCGTGGCACAATCATGGCACAAAGCCACCACAGCCATGCTTGCTAATGCTGGAGATTACGTGCGTGAAGCCGTGAACTCCAATTCTCAAGTAATTCTAGGCTAAAATGACTTGAGATTAGAGTCAGTAATGAGGGGTCATAGAGGAGCGCTTAGGAAGCAACCCAGGGACAGACAAGGATGCCAGGTCTCCACCGCAGCTCCAGTCGAAAACCTCTGATGGAGGATAGGAGCAATGAGAATATCGAAACCGTCTTAGGAGCGCAGGAAAGAGACTCAGACCAGAGATGGGGTTAAACCACAACACGTTTCGGCGGAGGATCCGTCTTCATCAGGTGGAGGTGTTTATGGTTTAACCCCATCTCTCATCTGAGTCTCTTTCCTGCGCTCCTAAGACCGTTTTCCGTATTCTCAAAATGACTTGAGAGGCTTACTTACCATGATTCATCTGAAAGTCATCAGCAATACGGATTGGACCACGATTTCCAAAATCATAATTGGCTGTGACAAGAGCCTCTTTATTGGCTTCGTACCCAACCAGAACCACCGCTTTCGCAGAGCCCAAATGGAAGGTGAAGAACGAACCGTATTTCTTTGCAAGCTGTAAAAGAATAATATATTATTGAAACGCATCTAATCACAACCAAATAAAAACTGTTGTTCCACTGCAGACATGGACATTTTACTCGAAAGCCTCAATCCGTCCAGAGTGCGTAATACTTGGCATTCTAGCTTCCATTATGGATGCCTCCGAACCTAACAAGTCCAATATGCCCCCTTGGCCAACAAAGTTATCCCTCTACTCCCCTGTCCCCCTAAAAGAATACACAAGAGACTCAAGACTGGAAAAAAATTGTCAGGAGATAAAATACAAAAGAACTTTAGGGAATTATCTTTTTAACAAATTAACAAACATATCTATATACATATTAAGAAACAGCAGGTTCCTTGGACCTTTAAGGACCTGGCACCCACCATTATTCCAAAAACATGATGGCTTTGACCCCAGCTGTCAACATCTGCTTCGGAGCACTATATGCCACCACATGTGGTCACCCTATTGCTCCATAAAGAACTCCAATTAGTATTTTTATAAAACCTCTAAAAAATGAAGTGTCGTCTCATACACTAATCCTAGTTAGACTTTCTAGTTTCGGGTTTATTAAAGGTTAAAATTGCAAAGTACTGGTAAAAACGTGCAATTTTTCAAATTTTGTTCCTAAAAAAAAATCATCTCAAGAATGGAGGGAATTTTAATTCCATAGTTTAATACTCGTTGCCTAGGTTTTCGGCCGCCTCAAAGTGGTTGGTTTCCCAGGTGTGGAGTGTGCACTTGAGAGTTCTGCTCTGAAGGTAGCCAGATGGCTGGATCTCCAGGAATGACCAAGTCTCTAGTCTGAACTGTCAAATTTCAGGAGTGCCCTGTTTCCGCACAAAGTTAAATGCAGTACCAATTTAAACAATACCACCTTAAAGGATAACCATTAATTAATTTATATTTCATAAATCAATACTAGACATGAAAATCGGCGACTTTGTGATATATCTTATAAGAAAAATCTGCTTCTTTCTCTGATTGGATGGATCCACCATTCTCAATTTACAAGTAAAATCTGTATTCAGTGAAGACATATTTTCACATTACGGAAAAAAAAAGGAGATGACAGTTGGTGCTTATAAGATTCTATGGAGAGGGAGGAGCTAGAGACAGACATTCTACTTCAAGTTTCTCTTATTGTCCAGTCCTGCTCCCACTGTCCATAAAGTTTCCATGCATGGGGACAGAAATAGGACTGATTTTAAGCTTCGTGATCAAAAGTAAAATGATTGTTTTACCTTACCTCCATAAAAGTGATGTCTTGCCTTCTTATGTCCAGTATGTGCAGGTTACCAATGAAGGGGAGTGGGGTTGGTCCCGGTGGGAAATGATAAATCTTTCTTTTAGTAAAGCTCAGTAGGATCTTCACAACCATCATGACGACGGTGGAGAGAAGGAAAAGCGTTACTGCTCCTGAGGCCATGGTGCATCTACTGGTTGGAGAAGTCGCTCTTAGGCATTTAGGAAAGTTCCCCAGACTTAAATATTGTCCCTCCGTAGCTGAAGTCCTCCCTGAGCAAACAGCATTTCTGGACCTGATGTGTTATTCTATTGAAGAGATAAAGCAAGGAGACTCGATTGGTTGGCAAAGTTTCAGTCACTTGATAAATGAACAATATTTCTCAACATGTATACTCAGCCTATTATTGCCAATGCCAAGGGTCAAATAATACAGTGCTTAAAGGGCTATTCCCATCTCCAAGATCCTATCCCAATATGTAGTAGGTGTAATAATAGTAATAATATTAGCAAACACCTCCAATTAGAAATGTAGTATAGTTTATCTGACTCGCTATGTCTCTTTCCTCATGTGCAGGCATTGCAGGACCTTAGGTACCCATGGTTACGACCACTGATACAGTGACAGCTAGTTGCTAGTGGTCATAACCATGGATGCCTAAGGTCCTGCAATGCCTGTAGTGACATAGTGAATCAGAAAAACTATACTGAATTTCTAATTGGAGGTACTTGCTAATATTATTATTATTGTACCTACAATGGTATGAGATGTTGGAGATGGGAATACCCCTTTAATGTATTCATCGATTGTAAGCATAGAAATGAATCTTCATAGACATGCATCTAATGAGGAAAAAAATAATTACCGTATTTTTCTGTCTAGGACTTGTTCACAAGCTGCGTTTTTTTTTTCTTAAGCACTTTTTCAAAATCAACATTATACAGTGCAAGAAAAGTAAATGAGATCTCTGAAACTTTATGCTCGCGCCGCTTATTTTTTCCTTGTGGATTTGACCCATCAATGCGTTTTTGAATTCCTTCAGCGTTTTTCACTTAATCAAATGAATGTATAAAAAACACAATGCTGGAGGGCAGCAATTGTTTAGGCTGTGTCATCCATAAACTAGGTAAAAGAGGGTCGGTAAGGCAGCTCAGTGATGAGTCTCATGCAGGGCCGGTAAGGCAGCTCAGTGATGAGTCTAATGCAGGGCCAGTAAGTGAGCTCAGTGATGAGTCTCATGCAGGGCCGGTAAGGCAGCTCAGTGATGAGTCTAAAGCAGGGCCAGTAAGACAGCTCAGTAATGAGTCTCATGCAGGGCCGGTAAGGCAGCTCAGTGATGAGTCTCATGCAGGGTCGGTAAGGCAGCTTAGTGATGAGTCTCATGCAGGGCCGGTAAGGCAGCTCTGTGATGAGTCTCATGCAGGGTCGGTAAGGCAGCTCAGTGATGAGTCTAATGCAGGGCCAGTAAGACAGCTCAGTGATGAGTCTCATGCATTGCCGGTAAGGCAGCTCAGTGATGAGTCTCAAGCAGGGCCGGTAGGACAGCTCAGTGATGAGTCTCATGCAGGGTCGGTAAGGCAGCTCAGTGATGAGTCTAATGCAGGGCCAGTAAGACAGCTCAGTGATGAGTCTCATGCAGGGCCGGTAAGGCAGCTCAGTGATGAGTCTAATGCAGGGCCAGTAAGACAGCTCAGTGATGAGTCTCATGCAAGGCCGGTAAGGCAGCTCAGTGATGAGTCTCAAGCAGGGCCGGTAAGGCAGCTCAGTGATGAGTCTCATGCAGGGCCGGTAAGGCAGCTCAGTGATGAGTCTCATGCAGGGTCGGTAAGGCAGCTCAGTGATGAGTCTCAAGCAGGGCCGGGAAGGCAGCTCAGTGATGAGTCTCAAGCAGGGCCGGTAAGGCAGCTCAGTGATGAGTCTCATGCAGGGCCGGTAAGACAGCTCAGTGATGAGTCTCATGCAGGGTCGGTAAGGCAGCTCAGTGATGAGTCTAATGCAGGGCCGGTAAGACAGCTCAGTGATGAGTCTCATGCAGGACCGGTAAGGCAGCTCAGTGATGAGTCTCAAGCAGGGCCGGTAGGACAGCTCAGTGATGAGTCTCATGCAGGGTCGGTAAGACAGCTCAGTGATGAGTCTAATGCAGGGCCAGTAAGACAGCTCAGTGATGAGTCTCATGCAGGGCCGGTAAGGCAGCTCAGTGATGAGTCTCAAGCAGGGCCAGTAAGGCAGCTCAGTGATGAGTCTCATGCAGGGTCAGTAAGGCAGCTCAGTGATGAGTCTCATGCAGAGTCGGTAAGGCAGCTCAGTGATGAGTCTCAAGCAGGGCCGGTAAGGCAGCTCAGTGATGAGTCTCATGCAGGGTCGGTAAGGCAGCTCAGTGATGAGTCTCAAGCAGGGCCGGTAAGGCAGCTCAGTGATGAGTCTCAAGCAGGGCCAGTAAGGCAGCTCAGTGATGAGTCTCATGCAGGGTCGGTAAGGCAGCTCAGTGATGAGTCTCAAGCAGGGCCGGTAAGGCAGCTCAGTGATGAGTCTCAAGCAGGGCCGGTAAGGCAGCTCAGTGATGAGTCTCATGCAGGGTCGGTAAGGCAGCTCAGTGATGAGTCTCAAGCAGGGCCGGTAAGGCAGCTCAGTGATGAGTCTCAAGCAGGGCCAGTAAGGCAGATCAGTGATGAGTCTCATGTCATCCACAACTGAGCACATTCTCTCAATGACCAGAACAACGCTTTGTGAGCTCTCCCATATAGTTCCCATGACTTTGAACTATTGTTATAATGCACATATTTGGTATCAATGCGTTTGTTGGTACTTGGCGTAACAAGAAAAAAAATTAAACAACCAAAGTTACTTTTTTTTTGGCTACCGCAGCATTGCAATAAAATGAAATAAGAGGTGGTCAAAACATTGCATCAACCTCAAAATAGTATCAGTAAAAAAGTCAGCTCAGTGTGCAAAAAAATAAACTTTCACCCTGACCCATTTCCCAAAAAATTGAAACCGTTCCTGATCTTGAAAAATGGCGACACAAGCAAAAAGTTTTTTTTTATACAAATTTCTGATTTTTTTCACCACTTAAATAAAAAAAAAAGCTATACATGTTTGGTATCTGCATAATCGTGCTGACCTAGAGAATCATATTCCCTGGTCAGTTTTATTATATACTGTAATTAACATAGTCAATAAAAAGTAAGGCTCCGGGGCCATAGTGCTTCTTCGCAGGCGTACTTATGTAGGGGATTGAAGTAGAATATCCCTTTGATGCCACCTCCCCATTAAGAAGTTCTAATATTAATATATTGTAAATGTTATACAGATATAATTATGCTCCAGTACTGCTACACTATTGTGTATTCCTGCCGTTTTCATTGGTACTGCCACATTATATGTGTTAACATGTTGTACATATTGTAATAGATTGTAGTGTATTTTGCTTGCATATTGATGTACAATATAAGTTTAGGGTAAGTCAGTGCATCCTTCAGGTTCAATAGTGGATGGCACTATTAGTATAAATTAGTTCATAGATATGGGTAAGCGTAGTTCTGTTGTGGGCCACTAGATGGGGGTATACTAGTGGGCCTTGTTAAGTATATGTCATGATCCATGCTGGATAGAGTTGAGCGATACCGTCCGATACTTCAAAGTATCGGATCGGAATGGATCGGCCGATCTTTAAAAAAGTATCAGTATCGCCGATTCCGATACCGGAAGTCCCATTCAAGTCTATGGGACTTCCGGTATCGGAATAAGAAAAACCCTGTTTTTGCCTTGTACAGCCTCTCTGGGGTCTGTACGGGCCTTTCGGGGGGCTGTGCCGGCCTGCCAGGGGGTCTGTGCAGGCTCCGGTGGTCTGTGCCGGCCTGCCGGGGGGCTGTGCCGGCCTGCCGGTGGTCTGTGCAGGCTCCGGTGGGCTGTGCCGGCCTGCCGGGGGGCTGTGCCGGCCTGCCGGGGGGCTGTGCAGGCTCCGGGGGGCTGTGCCGGCCTGCCGGGGGGCTGTGCCGGCCTGCCGGTGGTCTGTGCAGGCTCCGGGGGGCTGTGCCGGCCTGCCGGGGGCTGTGCCGGCCTGCCGGTGGTCTGTGCAGGCTTCGGGGGTCTGTGCAGGCATCGTCCGATGGGACTACAAGTCCCATCGGGCGATGCCTGCTACCATGACAGTGATTGACACATTAGCCAATGATGGGACAGTAGTAGTCCCATCATCCGGCTAATGTGTTGAATGTAAAAAAAAAAAAAATTACATGCTACATACATGCTACATACATACAACATGCATACTACATACATGCTACATTCATACTACATACTACATACATGCTACATTCATACTACATAAATACTACATGCAACATACATACTACTACATATATACTACATACATACTACATGCATGCTACATACATACTGCATGCTACATACATACTACATGCTACATACATACCACATATATACTACATACATACTACATGCATGCTACATACATACCACATACATACTACATACATACTACATACATACTACATGCATGCTACATACATACTACATGCTACATACATACCACATACATACTACATGCATGCTACATACATACTACATGCATGCTACATACATACTACATGCTACATACTACATATATACTACATGCATGCTACATACATACTACATGCTACATACATACTACATATATACTACATGCATGCTACATACATACTACATGCTACATATATACTACATGCATGCTACATACATACTACATGCTACATACATACTACATATATACTACATGCATGCTACATACATACTACATGCTACATACATACTACATATATACTACATGCATGCTACATACATACTACATGCTACATACATACTACATATATACTACATGCATGCTATATACATACTACATACATACTACATATATACTACATGCATGCTACATACATACTACATGCTACATACATACTACATATATACTACATGCATGCTACATACTACATGCTACATACATACTACATATATACTACATGCATGCTACATACATACTACATACATACTACATGCATGCTACATACATACTACATGCTACATACATACCACATACATACTACATATATACTACATGCATGCTACATACATACTGCATGCTACATGCATGCTACATACATACTACATACATACTACATGCTACATACATACCACATATATACTACATACATACAATACATTCATACAATACATACATAGACATACAGTACATATAACATAGAGTAACATACTTACCAATACTTGTCACATTGTTCCCCGAAGCCATTGTCTTTTCCGGAATAAATATTAACATAACAAACCACAAAAATACTCACCCACGATCCGAAGCAGTCCACGAGTGTGTCCCACGACGATCTTGGGTAGAGAACTGCAGCATCAGCTGATGCTGCCGTTCTCTACGGGCTGTAGGAATCCAATGACGGAAGGTAGGTATCCTTCCGCACTGTATTCCTCCGCCACTTAAAAAAAAAAAAAAGTCCCTAGTCTCACTTTATGCCATTGCTGTGTGGGAATTTCCCACGCAGCAATGGCATAAAGTGAGACTAGGGACTTTTTTTTTTTTTAAGTGGCGGAGGAATACAGTGCGGAAGGATACCTACCTTCCGTCATTGGATTCCTGCAGCCCGTAGAGAACGGCAGCATCATCTGATGCTGCCGTTCTCTACCCAAGATCGTCGTGGGACACACTCGTGGACTGCTTCGGATCGTGGGTGAGTATTTTTGTGGTTTGTTATGTTAATATTTATTCCGGAAAAGACAATGGCTTCGGGGAACAATGTGACAAGTATTGGTAAGTATGTTACTCTATGTTATATGTACTGTATGTCTATGTATGTATTGTATGAATGTATTGTATGTATGTAGTATATATGTGGTATGTATGTAGCATGTAGTATGTATGTAGTATGTATGTAGCATGCATGTAGCATGCAGTATGTATGTAGCATGCATGTAGTATATATGTAGTATGTATGTAGCATGCATGTAGTATATATGTAGTATGTATGTAGCATGTAGCATGTATGTAGTATGTATGTAGTATGTATGTAGCATGTAGCATGTATGTAGTATATATGTGGTATGTATGTAGCATGTAGCATGCATGTAGTATATATGTAGTATGTATGTAGCATGCATGTAGTATATATGTAGTATGTATGTAGCATGTAGCATGTATGTAGTATATATGTAGTATGTATGTAGCATGTAGTATGTATGTAGCATGTATGTAGCATGCATGTAGCATGCATGTAGTATGTATGTAGTATGTATGTAGTATGTATGTAGCATGCAGTATGTAGCATGTATGTAGCATGTATGTAGTATGTATGTAGTATATATGTAGTATGTATGTAGCATGTAGTATGTATGTAGCATGTAGTATGTATGTAGCATGTAGTATGTATGTAGCATGCATGTAGTATATATGTAGTATGTATGTAGCATGCATGTAGTATATATGTAGTATGTATGTAGCATGTAGTATGTATGTAGCATGCATGTAGTATATATGTAGTATGTATGTAGCATGTAGTATGTATGTAGCATGCATGTAGTATGTATGTAGTATTTTTTTTTTTTTTTAACATTTAACACATTAGCCGGATGATGGGACTACTACTGTCCCATCATTGGCTAATGTGTCAATCACTGTCATGGTAGCAGGCATCGCCAGATGGGACTTGTAGTCCCATCGGACGATGCTTGCACAGACCCCCGGACATCAGCACAGCCCCCCGGCAGGCCGGCACAGCCCCCCGGCAGGCCGGTACAGACCCCCACAGGGTGCACAGACCACCGGCAGGCCGGCACAGCCCCCCGGCAGGCCGGTACAGACCCCCACAGGGTGCACAGACCACCGGCAGGCCGGCACAGCCCCCGGCAGGCCGGTACAGACCCCCACAGGGTGCACAGACCACCGGCAGGCCGGCACAGCCCCCCGGCAGGCCGGTACAGACCCCGGGCAGTCCACACAGCCCCCGGCAGGCCGGCAGAGACCCCCGGAAGGCCCGAAATGACGGCGCATCATGATGCGCACACACCGCGCATCATGATGACGTCAGGCTGTCAATCAACTTTGAACTTCCGATTCCGATGCCGAATTCCGATATTGAAAAAATATCGGAAGTCGGTATCGGAATTCCGATACAGCAAGTATCGGCCGATACCCGATACTTGCGGTATCGGAATGCTCAACACTAATGCTGGATCATGTCAGATAAGAGCACTGGTAACCTTTTTTTTCCTCTCTCTAAGCTTTGTGCTTAGAGATAGTTTTACCCCCGGTGGCCAGTATGGTCATTGCACTGGTGTGCTTAGAGATAGTTTTGCCCCCGGTGGCCAGTATGGTCATTGCACTGGTGTGCTTAGAGATAGTTTTGCCCCGGTGACCAGTATGGTCATTGCACTGGTGTTTTTACAGATAGTTTTGCCCCCGGTGGTGGTTAGTGTAATTGCACAGGAATCACTAACAGGTGTATTTACTCAATAAAGGTGTGTCAGTTGTACTCACTCATGTGGGTGATATTGTTGGTCTTTTCCAACCATGCTGGGTGAAGGAAGGAGCTGAGGAGAGTCCAGGACAGCTCAATCAGAGTCGTTGAGTGTCAGCTATGGTGTCAGCGAGGAGTTCGTGTAAAGCATGGTGGAGTGGCAGCTATGGTGTCAGTGAAGAATTCTTGCAAAGCTTGGTGGAGTGGCAGCTATGGTGTAGAGCTGCACTCAGTTGCTGGACTCTTTTGCTGGAAGCTGCACTCAGGTGCTGGACTCCGTTGCTGGACAGCTGCACTCAGGTGCTGGACTCTGTTGCTGGGCAGCTGCACCCAGGTATTGGACACGGTGGGAGGAGAATGCACTCAGGTGCTGGATTCTGTTGCCTGGAGCAAGTGCATCCGAGCAAAGCTAAGTGTTTCCCTGTTTGTCACTTTTCCTCATGTTGGTGTTAGTACAGCGGTGGGGCCAGTGCCTGCACCACCCAGCTCCCTAGTAAGGAATAGGTGTAGGGTTTGCTAGGGCGACAGGTTCGTGATCGGCGCCCGGTGCGGAACCGGCATAGGGAACGTTAGGAGCGTTAGGGACACTGACTCAGGGGAGTGCGGGAGGTCTCCACATCCCCCGTTCCCTATTGCAGGGCCCACCGTTGTAAATGTTTCCCTATCCCTTCTGTCTGGTTGTATTCGTTACCGGCCTGCTGGCCGTGTCACACAGGACAGGGCACGTGACATTATCACCAGCCCATACTTTTTTTTTTCTGGTGAGCCTCAGGCCATGTTCAGACCTGTGAGCATTTGCTGCTGGGCCTCACTGAGGTGAATGAGGAGCTGCATGGTGTGTAAGCAGTTTCAGCAGCAGTAATCAGGGTCTGGGGCCTTCCCTCTGACTCAACCGCAAAATCTAATAGCGGCTGGCAATGAAGCCCCCTAGAGTCGCTGCTGGGGAGTGGGACATGCTCATACAGGCGGACGCACCCAGACAGGTGGGTGGAGTTGGTGTCCCGATGGTGCTGTCTGGGGTTCCCCGAGGTGAAGGGGTACATCCCTGTAGTGAGCAGACTGGTGATATGGTCCGCGGGGCTCACGCCAAATCTTCCATACCACCGAAGAAGCTGCCCCCTCCTGGTCGTGTGGAGGAAGGCGACCAGGGAGTGTATTTTTTCTTCCATATCCCAGGCCCATCCCTCACTGGTGTAAGCAGCAGGTGTGCTGCGGGGGAGTAGGGGCAAGTCTCTACCCTCGCCATTAGCCAACCCTGGAGGCGCAGACCTCATGGTGGAAAGGGTTGGGGGGTGGTGTACCCCTTGGTGGAGTGCGGGGGTGTGAGTGTGGTGACACAGGGGGACGCCTCTGTTGTCGATCCCAGAGAGAGTTCCCCGATTATTGATAAACGAATGTGTGGCAATAAACGTTCAGGTCCGGACCTGTGTGTGAACGAGTGTGTATGGGTCCCACCAAAAAAAATCTAGTGGGTGTGTGTTGTGGAGTGTTACCAGCTCATATCAAACATACACATAAATAACTCATTCCCCAGGACAGCGCTTTGGAGATGTGTGGTGCCTCCAGAACTTATATTGCCAATACCAGTGGTGCATTGGCATAAACCTGAAGTGCAGGTGGTTGCTGAGGGGAACTCTGGATCTGGGCATCCCCTCTGTGGGCTGTGGGTGTTTCCTGATGAGGAGCGGTTTTAAGGGTCCAGAGGCCCCTCATTAAGGGGAGGGTACAGTAATGATCCATGCTGGATCATGTCAGATAAGAGCACTGGTACCCATTTTTTTTCCTCTCTCTAAGCTTTGTGCTTAGATAGTTTTGCCCCCGGTGGCCAGTATGGTCATTGCACTGGTGTTTTTAGAGATAGTTTTGCCCCTGGTGGTGGTTAGTGTAATTGCACAGGAATCACTAACAGGTGTGTTTACTCAATAAAGGTGTGTCAGTTGTGCTCACTCACGTGGGTGATATTGTTGGTCTTTTCCAACCATGCTGGGTGAAGGAAGGAGCTGAGGAGAGTCCAGGACAGCTCAGTCAGAGTCCTTGAGTGGCAGCTATGGTGTCAGCGAGGAGTTCGTGTAAAGCATGGTGGAGTGGCAGCTATGGTGTAGAGCTGCACTCAGTTGCTGGACTCTTTTGCTGGAAGCTGCACTCAGGTGCTGGACTCCGTTGCTGGACTGCTGCACTCAGGTGCTGGACTCCGTTGCTGGACAGCTGCACTCAGGTGCTGGACTCCGTTGCTGGACAGCTGCACCTAGGTGTTGGACACGGTGGGAGGAAGATGCACTCAGGTGTTGGACTCTGTTGCCTGGAGCAAGTGCATCAGAGCAAAGCTAAGTGTTTCCCTGTTTGTCACTTTTCCTCTTGTTGGTGTTAGTACAGCGGTGGGGCCAGTGCCTGCACCACCCAGCTCCCTAGTAAGGAATAGGTGTAGGGTTTGCTAGGGCAACAGGTTCGTGATTGGCACCCGGTGCGGAACCGGCATAGGGAACGTTAGGAGCGTTAGGGACACTGACTCAGGGGAGTGCAGGAGGTCTCCACATCCCCCATTCCCTATTGCAGAGCCCACCATTGTAAATGTTTCCCTATCCCCTGTGTCTGGTTGTATTAGTTACCGGCCTGCGGGCTGTGTCACACTGGACAATTACACGTGCCGTGTCCTATTGTATTAGTTACTGGCCTGCTGGCTGTGTCACACAGGACGGGGCACATGATAGTATAGCTGATTGGAAGTTCACATAGGAGTTAACTGTAGGAGGAGCTGCTATGAGTTAAGTAAGTGCAAGCTATAGGATTAAGGCAGAGGGGCGAGCACACCCGACAAGTTCACAAGGGCTCTAAGCCCAGGATACCATCGCAGCTACGCAACATTGCTGGAAGAGGAAAAGCACGGGCACAGTCAGACGGGTGCTGGATAAGACCGGAGCACCCCGGGGGGGGGAAATTGCAGTTGATGGCAGCAGCAGAAACGGAAAGGAATACGTGGTCCAAAAGACATGCAGGGCGCAGAATATTCACCATGTGGCAGATCTTAAATAGGGCTGAAGCTTGCAAGTCCGGGGCGAAGTGGATGAACGGGATCCCCTATGTCTTGAGGTCCTACAGAAATGATGCTGCGGTATCGGCAAGGGCGCTACTACCCCGTTATGCACGTGAGGATACAGAAAGTAAGAAAGGGAAAGTACAGAAGGAATGCTGTGTGGACTGTAATGTAACTCATGTGTCCAGGACTGTTGAAGAGCAAAGTAAAATCATTGAATTGACTTCTGAACCGGTATCTGTGTCCGTAATTTCAACCTTAAGCACTGAAACCAAGTGTACAGGAGCTGGGTTGCACGGCAGTGGAATCCCTGTCCGTGGACCAGCACCCCAAACACGTACGCCGGTAGAAGCTGATAGTTTTCCTGTGGGAGGAGGCTAGGACTAGCGTCCTGGCCCCTTCTTACACTTATCTGCCCTGTTGAGGGCAGAGCAAAGTACTGTATTGCGCAGGCGCTGGGCCTCGCTGACCTTTCCTGGCACCTGCGCACTGCAGTACTTTGCTCTGCCCTCAACAGGGCAGAGAAGTACACCTGCGCAGAAGCGCTATGGCCCTGGAGCGATGAAACAAGCTGGAAGGCATCTTCACAAGAAGATGGGAGGCGCCGTACCCGGACCTACGACACCCATCGGACCTGGACTGCACTGGACCACCCCTGGGTGAGTATAATAAAACTTGTTTTTCTTACCTTTCGGGTTAGATCGGGGGCTTATCTACAGCATTACAGAATGCTGTAGATAAGCCCCGAAAGGAAGTGGGCGCAGCTTATTGCGGAAAAACGAGCTGACAGGTTCCCTTTAAAAAGAAAAAGTTTTGTCTGCTGAAATGCAGGGAGTGAAAACTCAAAATATTGGCCGCTCATTGAAGGGATTTTCCCCTTTCAACTTTCTACACACCGTAGCTCTAGTACTGCCTCTCTGATGCCGCTCCCGGTGACTGTTTACAGGCTGCAGCAATGATGTCACAACTACAATACACATGACTGCTGCAGGCTTGTGCCGTCTACACCAATATTACCAATAATCCAAGTGAATAGCTGCAGCATTCATGTGAGTTGTAGTCGTAAGGTCACCTCTTGAGCCTGTAAACAATCGCTAGGTGCAGTGGCAGATAGCCAGCACTAGAGCAGGGTGAAGGTGACTAATGCTAATTTTACCATTTTTATCACATGCATGTGAATGGTGCGCAGGGAGTTGAAAGGAGAATACCCCCTTTAAAGTGTAATTAAGAAGACATCTTCTTTTAGGATACTCCTCTCTGCCCTTGGCCCAGAACATACTGTAATGTTTACGGTTGCGACATGCTTTGGCATGAGGGCTGAGAGGATCGCTGAGGAAACAGCTTCAATATTGACTAATAAGTACAATAATTTGGACTTGAAATATGTTGGAAACTTGTATACAAAGTTGTCAGAACTCATTATAATCAGTGAGGACAGTCGGGCTGGTGGGCTTCTAAGGAATCTGTTGTCAGGTGCTTTCCCTTGTTCTGTTCTTATAATGGAATAGGATAATGGAAAGGTTTAGCAATAGTGAGAATACATTGGATTTGTGGACCCACATTGCCACAGGACCCGGCCTGCCTAGGAAGGAACATAGCTAAGCGGCTACCAGGATCTCAGTGGAGCACGTGATCGTGGAGACGGACTGGGCTGCAGGTAGTAGCCAGGTATCACTCCTAGGCAGATCCCAGTACTACAGCTGCTGACCCCAAGGGTCAGATTTGCTGACACTTGATTAAGGACTAGTGCTCTGTTCAGACTGGAAAGTTCTGGCACCTCTACAGAATGGTTACTGACATGGATTTGGGCTACCATGCCACGGGGCCGGAGAAGTGAGTATGCCAGGGTACCTGCATGGAGTAGGAAAGGAAGCTATGCAGGGGCACTGGCAATAGCATTACAACCTTTTATGTGTCACGCTTTCTTTTTGACAAAGTTTGGAAGGTATGACTAAGAATGTGGGAGCCGCTAGTAGAAGAACCACCACCACCACCACTGGCACCAGTTGTTCAGACAGTTCATGACGCTGAGTCACTTCTCACAGCCAAACCGTGAGATGGGATAGTCAAGGAGTCCAAGGTCTGAAGCCTGGAGGGTACGGCATAAACAGTATGAAGACACAAAGGCGTAGTCAGGTAACATCTGAGGTCAGAATACCAGGAGTTAATGGATCAGAGCAGAAAGGGTTAAACAGACGGATGGTCAGAACGAGGTCCATGGTCTGGCAGCAAAAGGTCTACAACCAAAGCCCTAGGCACAGAGAGACAAACTACACAGTAGTTGAATGTATATCTGGCACTGACAGCCAAGTTAAGTAGCCTGGCAATAACCTGGGACAATGAACACCTTGAGACAGCAAGCACCTGAGATTGGATGGCTGAGTTCTCAATCAATGCACTGACAGCTCA
This sequence comes from Dendrobates tinctorius, assembly GCF_039654945.1. NCBI lineage: Eukaryota > Metazoa > Chordata > Amphibia > Anura > Dendrobatidae > Dendrobates > Dendrobates tinctorius. The sequence goes on along the minus strand of NW_027362326.1, from coordinate 28,945 downwards.
GCACCCCCATCACTAGACTGGACAACTGAGCTGTCAATAAAAGTACAGACAGTTTCAGCATGCCCCTGTACCAGATTGGACTGCTGCGCTATCAGTAACTGCATTGCAGACATATGTCCTGGAAAGGAGTGAATATTCATTCTCTTTAGCAGCGGGCACAGGCTTTAGCCACAGCAGCTGGTTCCTGCCTCCTGTCACCCGCTGCTCCACCGCTGCTTCTCCACCGGCACCGGTTCTCCGGTGGGCCAGTCCGACCCTGACCCTATGTAATGAATTGCTATGGGTTAGACTACGCAGCGGAAACTAGCTTCCGCCCTGCATATAATTGACATGCTGCACCACGAGTGAGTTTACGCCGTGTCAAGTAGAAGCAAAGCGGGCTTGGCATTTGTATAAATCTCATCCACTCTGCTTGTATCCTAGAACACAGCGTTTTGGACACAGCGCAGGTGAGCTGCGTCTAAACCCTCTGCTATTCCTGATTGTGGGCACGTACCCATAAATGGATGTCTGCATGGCTCAATGACTTTTATGGAACTGTGTACTTTCTGTTTAAAAAATGGACTGCACACGGAAACATGCGCTCCTCCTGACAGGCTAACCAACCATATGTGGGACAGCTGGCAAAGCTGAAGTATTCTTCAAGGGATGGACATAATGGACAAAACATACACAACCCACAATGTTTACAGTATATTTGTAAGCATAGGTGTTACAGTAGGTTAATAGCCAAATCATCACTCATCACAGCCGTCAGTATAAATAAGGAGTTAAGCAAACTTTACATAGCCATCTATTATTTCATTGTTACTATAGTAATATCTGTGTATGGCAATAACTAAATTAAAAAAAAAAAATCTTTAAGAGGCTAAAAAGTAGTAAAAAGGCAGAGCAAGGATGCATAGTCATAGAAGCTGTATATGCAGTTTGCTTGTCTATATACACTATGTTCCAAATTATTATACAAAAAGAGTTTAGGAGTGATAAGGTTAGAATTGTTTTGTTTGTCATTTAAACTCATTGATGGTGATGTGTGTCAGGGCTCTTTATATCACTGAAAGCAATTGCAGATACCTGTGCAAATTAGTTTGGCAGGTGTGTCCAAATAAAGGCAAGACTACTTAAGAAGGCTGTTCCACATTATTAAGCAGCTTACATTTTTTGCCAAAATGGGAAAGAAAAAGGATGTGTCGGCTGCTGAGAAGCCACAAATTGTGGAGTATTTCGGTCAAGGCATGACTACAATCAACATTGCCAAGACACTTCATCGTGACCTTCGCACAATCAAGAAGTATGTAGCGGATTCCCAGCACACACGTGTGCGTGCTGATAAGGAAAAATTCTTTCCAACAGGCAATTGCGTCAGGTTAAAAGAGCAGCTGCAAAAATGCCTTGTCATAGCAGCAGACAAGTTTTTGAAGCTGCTGGTGCCTCCAACGTCCCCCGAATAACAAGATGCAGGGTCCTTCAGAGGTTTGCAGCTGTGCTTAAGCCATCCTGTCGACCACCTCTATCCACTGCACACAAGCAGAAACGGCTCCAGTGGGCCAAACGATACATGAAGACTAACTTCCAAACTGTTTTGTTCACCGATGAGCGCCATGCAACGCTCGATGGTCCAGATGGATGGAGTGGAGGATGGCTGGTTGATGGACACCCCATGAAAACACGGCTAAGGCGCCAACAAGGAGGAGGTGGAGTAATGTTTTGGGCTGGAATCATGGGGAGAGAGATTGTTGGCCCCTTTAGGATCCCTGAAGGGGTAATGATGAACTCCATAATCTATGTGGAGTTTCTAGAACAGCACTTCCTGCCATGGTTCAAGAGGAAGAACCGTGCTTTCCGCAGCAAGATCATTTTCATGCATGATAATGCACCGTCTCATGCTGCAAATAACACATCTGCATCTCTGGCTGCTATGGGCATAAAAGAGGACAAACTTATGATGTGGCCACCATCTTCCCCTGACCTCAACCCCATTGAGAACCTCTGGAGCATCATCAAAAGGAGTGTCTATGATGGCGGGAGGCAGTTCACATCTAAGCAACAGCTCTGGGAGGGTATTCTGTCCACATGCAAAACAATGGAAGCACAAACCATCCAAAAACTGACAAATTCAATGGACGAGAGAGTTCAGAAGCTTCTTTCGAACAAGGGGTCCTATGTGCAAATGTAACATCATCTAGAAGAAAGTTTTGACTTGAAAACTGTTTGATTTCATTTTGTAATAAGCTGATAATGCTTATCATTTCATAATTGACCATTTTTTTGTTCAAAATAATAATAAAAAGGTTGAAAACTCTGCTGTGCATAATAATTTGGAACATGCATTTTGAGTGTTTCTTATTTTTAAAAATATACTGTTTTCATAGGCCGTTTGTTCAAAAACATTGCAATTATACTAGAATAGTAGATGACTGGAAAATAACAATGACTGCAATTCATATAGGTAATTTTGAGAAAATATGAGGAAATACTTTTTGCATAATAATTTGGAACACAGTGTACACTCACTGGCCACTTTATTAGGTACACCTGTCCAACTGTGTGTTAAGACTTAATTTCTAATCAGCCAATCACATGGCGTCAACTCAGTGCATTTAGGCATGTAGACATGGTCAAGACAATCTCCTGCAGTTCAAACCGAGCATCAGTATGGGGAAGAAAGGTGATTTGAGTGCCTTTGAACGTGGCATGATTGTTGGTGCCAGAAGGGCTGGTCTGAGAATTTCAGAAACTGCTGATCTACTGGGATTTTCACGCACAACCATCTCTAGGGTTTACAGAGAATGGTCCGAAAAAGAAAAAAAATCCAGTGAGCGGCAGTTCTGTGGCCGGAAATGCCATGTTGATGCCAGAGGTCAGAGGAGAATGGGCAGACTGGTTCGAGCTGATAGAAAGGCAACAGTGACTCAAATTGCCACCCGTTACAACCAAGGTAGGCAGAAGAGCATCTCTGAACGCACAGTGCGTCGAACTTTGAGGCAGATGGGCTACAGCAGCAGAAGACCACACTGGGTACCACTCCTCTCAGCTAAGAACAGGAAACTGAGGCTACAATTTGCACAAGCTCATCGAAATTGGACAGTAGAAGATTGGAAAAACGTTGCCTGGTCTGATGAGTCTCGATTTCTGCTGCGACATTCGGATGGTAGGGTCAGAATTTGGCGTAAACAACATGAAAGCATGGATCCATCCTGCCTTGTATCAACGGTTCAGGCTGGTGGTGGTGGTGTCATGGTGTGGGGAATTTTTTCTGGGCACTCTTTGGGCCCCTTGGTACCAATTGAGCATCGTTGCAACGCCACAGCCTACCTGAGTATTGTTGCTGACCATGTCCATCCCTTTATGACCACAATGTACCCAACATCTGATGGCTACTTTCAGCAGGATAATGCGCCATGTCATAAAGCTCGAATCATCTCAGATTGGTTTCTTGAACATGACAATGAGTTTACTGTACTCAAATGGCCTCCTCAGTCACCAGATCTCAATCCAATAGAGCATCTTTGGGATGTGGTGGAACGGGAGATTCGCATCAGGGATGTGCAGCCGACAAATCTGCGCCAACTGTGTGATGCCATCATGTCAATATGGTCCAAAATCTCTGAGGAATGCTTCCAGCACCTTGTTGAATCTCTGCCACGAAGAATTGAGGCAGTTCTGAAGGCAAAAGGGGGTCCAACCCCTTACTAGCATGGTGTACCTAATAAAGTGGCCAGTGAGTGTAGAGTCGATATAAAGCATACTAGAGACGCTAAATAGAGAAAAGTATTGGGATATACGTCTTAATAATTAAATTCAGATTTTTCATTCATTCCCATTGCCCCCGGTGTATAACATCCGGTCACCCCACCATGTTGTCTGCCTTTACTAACATGTGACAGAATAGCCAATGGTGCAGAGCTCACTGATACCAGCACGGTCCTGTAATTGGAGCCATCGGGGGGAATAAGTCAGGTTATGATATTGGGTCGCCCTCCCAGGGCTGTGGGGTACTCGGTACCTGGCTGGTCTCTCAGAGGGAATTGTCACAGCAGCGGTGACCCAGTCCGTGGCCCTGGGCGCCCATGTAAAAGGGAATTGAGTGATGGGAATAAAGTTTATAAGTGATACGTGACGCCACCTGTGGTGTTCGGCAAGGGAGGTGTTAAGCCGACGCTGCAAGCAGATCCTCTGGTACAGATGGTGTAGTGCAGCAATGATGTTGTAGCCCTCCACAGGTAGGGCTGTTGGTCCCAGGGCAGTGTAGCGGAATGTTTAGGAAGAGGGTGCAGTGTTTGGCACAGAGATGTAGCAGTGCTGAGGATGTTGCAGGAAGGAGGCAAGGACACAACAAGGTGCAGTTTCTTTACCTTTACTTGGCAAACACAGTCCAGGGTCCTGTTACAGATGGCACAGGAGCAGGCTAGCCTGGAAGCAACTCAGGGATCTCTCTATCAGATGGGTTGTGTAGTCTCCTTCCTAGCGCTGGCTTGAGGTACATCCAGTACTGTGTTACACTGAAGTTCCTCCTTCTTATCTTCTCTTAGAACTACCTCGTATGGCAGACAGCTGTAACCCTCTATCTCTCTTGGCTCACCCGTCGCTGTTGTGCCTCCGAGTCTTAGTTGGGAATAGAGCATTTACAGCTTCCTATTCCTCTGGTTTCTGTTGCAGGACCTTCAGTATCCATACAACCGTGGAGACCAGGCTCCAGATCATGCGCTATCACTGGGAGGGAGCTCTCTATCCTCAGCTCAACCTCCAGCTTTTCTCCACATGTCTACACTCTTTGCCCTCCTCACACTATCTCCTCATTTCCCCACCTGGCCCTCAGAGAGCACTCCTCCCCCTTTCCTGGTTCAGAGCTCCCTCTGTTGGCCTGGAGTGGGAACTGTGTTGCATGAAAATGATTAACTGCTAGAGAGACCCTTCATCGCTTCCAAGCCTGATATCACCCTCCCTGGAGGAAGGCAATGCCACTGTGGCGACCATACTCCTGGGGGCGCCACAATATTTCTTCCCTCTTAATTATTCCACCATCACCTGTGAGTGATGTTAGTGAGAAGTGGAAGAAACCGCAGCAACTCAGCCACGAAGTGGAGACCACGTAACGTTACAGAGCGGGGTCACCGAGTGCTGAGGTGCAGAGGACAGAAAAGTCACCACCGCTCTGCTGACTCCATAACTACAGAGTCCAGACCTCTGATATTAACATCAACCCACAAGACCGTAATCTTCTTGACATGGGTTTCCATGCATGTGTAAGGTTTTGATGAAGGTCGTCATATGCCTCCCCCTCTTTGGACATTATTCACATGTATTACGTGCGGTTCCATAGCGTTAACGTGTTCATGTAACACGTAGGTTCTCATATGTGCATCATCTGTACAGTTACCCATATTGGTTGCTTACAATTTTAAATGGTTGAAATAAAAAGTTGTTTTTATCCCTCCATTGGGACCATTTTTTCATCGCTGGAGAACGTCCTCTATTTTTTCCTTCATCGACTGAGTCTGAGACTGGGACTACTCCGCGCGGATGATACTTATGAACAAGGTGCAAGGCATTTTTGGTGAGCTGACTTTCCTATTTTCCCCTTTCCATGTTTTAGTGTGATTGCTAGGATGGGACAGGGATTATCCAGGAAGAGCAGTGATTGCCAAGATGGGACAGGGATTGTCCAGGAAGAGGAGTGATTGCCAAGATTGGACAGGGATTGTCCATGAAGAGCAGAGATTTCCAGGAATACAGGGAAAGTCTTAGGAATGTCTCTCTGTACACAATGTGCCGCATCTGTAATGAATACCCTACTAATGAGCAAAGTTGAACTGTTAAGAAAGGACATTGTATCTGGAATTGTTTGTGAAATCTGTGGATCTGGAGCCGGAGTGACAGAAGAAGAGGGGACTCCTGCAATTAATGTGAGTATTCTGTTGCGCACGTTGCACATACAGCAGAAGAGACGTTATGCTTCATTTGTGGGGTGCCAGGGTGTGGGAACACTACAGCTCGTTGCCACAACTACCACCCTGGCCACCTTACACATGCAGCCTTACATCACCAACAGCAATGCCAAGCGTCGGGTGACGAGGTGTAAAGCTGCCACCACTGGACTATGGAGCAATGGAAACGTGTTATATTCAGTGATGGATCACAATTCTCTATCTGGCATCTGATAGACGACTTTGGGTTTGGTGAATGCCAGGAGAACATTACCTGTCTAACTGCATTGTGCCACCTGTAAAGTTTGGTGGAGGAGGGATAATGATATGTTTTTTTTCAGGGGTCATCCGAGGCCCTTAAGTTGCGATGAAGGGAAATCTTAATACTTCAGCATACAAGATATTTCACACAATTGTAGCTTCCAACTATGTGGGAGCAATTTGGGTAAGGTTCTTTTCTGTGCCCCATGTGTGTGCCCAGTGCGCATAGTAAGGTCCATAAAGACATGGTTGGGGAAGTCTAGTGTGGAAGAACATGACTGACCATACAGAGCCCGGACCTCATCCAACATCTTTAGGGTGAACTAAAATAAAAATTGGAAGCCAATTGGGGGTCCGATGTATCTTTCTCCCCCCTTCCACACTGTCTTGATTTCAATATATCTGCATGCTTAGGATTCAGATACAGGGGAATACAATAGTGGAACAGGGAGTCTTTGAATTTTTGCTCCATCATTCAGCCTGTGCGTTGAAGTCTCTACAGGAGCAATTACATCACTAGATCATACCTGCTGCACGGAGCCTCAGTTCACACATAACACAGACAGAAGCAGCACTGTGAAAATTCGGCTAGATGAGTATTTTTTCTTATATGTTGTTAATCAGTACTTGCTTAGGGCATAGTGTGGTTGCCTAATGTCTCTGGGGAACTGTTGGGGCATCAGACTGGGTGGGACTTCATACTGCATGGGGGAACTATGGGAGGACTGTGGGGGCTTCATAATGTTTGGAGGAGAAGGTGTGGGACATCATACTGTGTGCGTGAGGAGAACAGTGGGGGCATCATATTCTGTTGGGGAACCCAGATGATCCATCATATTGTGTTGGGGGCACTGTGGGACATACTCTGTGTGGGGGTATGTGGCGCCCCTGAGGATTCAGTTGCCACAGAGGTACTGCACCTCCTCCTGAGGTGTAGTACCCCACCATCCAGGTAAGTTGGAGGCTCCTGACCACGCTCCAACACTTGCATCCCACACAACACAGTAGTTCAGCAAAGCCACATTGCGGCTCCCTGCTTGGAGTGTAGCAGAGCACCTTTGGTGGCTCCCTGCTTGGAACACGAAACGTGCTGGGAGGCGGGTGGAGTTAGAATACATAAAAGAGTGGGAAGGTTTAGGAGTAGAGTTCAGTTTCAGTTGAGTTCAGGAGAGTGAGGAGAGAAGATCCCTGGGAGTGGGATGGAGGAAGGAGGTGCTGCAGCAGATCCCAGTGACCTGGGTCTGCTGGCACGGGAAAGGAAAGAAGGAGAAAGACATTGAACAGAAACCTGATCTTCCATAAGAAGGAGAGACTAGTACGGAACGTAGGAGTAAAAGGGAACAGAGGACGTGGGTTAGAGGAGAACCCTGCCTAGAAGTTCTAAGCGCCAGGCCGGGGCCCGGTACCCGAGGTTGTATGGACACTTATGGTCCTGCATCAGACACCGGAGGAGTAGTGGGCTGTAAATGCACTACTCCCACCCAAGACTTGGGGGCACAACAGCAACTTGGATAGTGAGCCGGGACTCAGGAGTAAGGAGTCCCCGAAGCAGGCTACAGCTGTCTGCCATACAAGTATAGTTCTTGGGAACATCTGTCAGGAGGAACTCCAGTGTAACTCAGTACTAGGAGTACTTCACACCAAAGGCGCTATAAGAGGAGACGTTCAGAAAGGCACATGTTGGCGGAGTGTTGGAAGGGAGCATTCCATCTGACCTGGAGTTTGACTGAGTCCCTGACCCGGAGGACACAGCACGGAGGCAGGCACCTGTGTGTACTACAAACTGTGAGTAAAGCTTTGGAACTACATGCCCTGGTGTCCTCCAATTATTCCTGCGCTAACACACCCTGTACTACTACATCGGGGTACCAGCTTCTACACCACCTGTGCCTCTCCTCTACCCCTACATCTACACTGCCCTGGGACTACAGCTCCACCTGTGGGGAGCTTCACCATCTTGGCTGCAACACACCACCAGTCCCAGAGGATCTGCATGCAGCGTCGGCTTAACATCTCACTTGCCGAACACAACAGGTGGCGTCACGAACTATTCATTTAACAACTACATCCCACCATTCAAATCTCCCCCATTACTTGGGCACCCAGGGCCAAGGACCGGGTCACCGCTGCTGTGACACATCCTGCTGACACTGACCCGGCACCGAGTACCCCACCGCCCTGGGAGGGCGACCCAACTTGGCGTCACATACAGGATGACGAGACCCGATGCCATCGGGTTCTGTGTGCCTAAGACTTAAAGTTTTTGAAAATGTGCAGAAGACCCAATTTAAAAGACTGTAAAATGAACATTAAAAATGGCCGCTGGCGCGGTGAAGAAGGGCGTGATAACATGGTAGGTCCTAAGAAAAGACCACGAACTGTCCTGGGCCTCCCCTGCCTGAATTACTATGCAACGGCGACATGGCCCACCCCCCGAGGGGTTCGTGTACTGGCTTGGTATGGAGGAGCTGGAAGAAGACGCCGCCCCAAGAAGGAGGAGCGGAAGCCAGTGGCGGGAAAACAGCTCAGACAGGAAGAAGAATGCCAGAACGCCATCTTGGAAAGAGACGGGAGGAGGCCTGCGGAGCGCAAGGAGGTTATGCTGGATCTCCCCGGCGCCATGGCTGAAGGCTCCAATCCAGTGTCCGAGATGCACCACCAGTAGCTGGAGGACGAAATAGCCCAGCTGACGCGCCGCCTGCAACTGAGGCAGGAAGCGCTATGGACCTTAAATCTGCAGCGCGCCAAGGAGGGGCCTACACCTGCGGTACCCGCCGCTGCTACACCGGATCTTTTCCAGGCAGACCCTGTGGAGCCTGCGACCGCTGCCATACCACCGGCAGCGTATATTGTTCCCTCTCTGCCGCCACGACCGGAGGAGTTGTACAAGGCCCTGGGAGCCGAAGCGGAGGAAGAAGAGCTCCCGTCCGGCCCTGACGCGGCCGCGCAGGTCCCTCTAGAGACCCCTGCGGACCCGGAGCTGCCATTGGCTCCACCGCCGTCCCCGGCATCCCACCGCACGGCATCCACCGCCACTATGCCTGCACCGGAGCAGAGACTGCACCGCCGGGAGGCGCCAGGTATATACCCAAGCCCTCCTAATGGGTTGCCCCCTGAATTCACGCTGTCAGCGGCTGGCTTGTGGGTATTCGAAATGGGGCAGTTTGAAGAATCAGCTGGGGACAACACTAGGCTGTCGGAGATGGAGAGGTGGAAGAGGTCCCTACTGAGAAGGGTACGGCTGGAGCAGGCGTGCACGATCCGGCATCTTCAGGGCTTGGAGGAGTCTAAGTCGCTTTGGGATAGTGACATCGGGATCACTTGGCTGCAAAGCCCCCGTGTAGCCACCTACCAGTGCCAACAGGCCGCGGCCTCCCTGGATATTAGGCCCCGTGCCAGGGCAGCGGAACCACTCACCAATGAGGAACAGCTGATGGACATTGATATGTATCATGGGTTCCCTTTACCACAGCTTCAGTGCCCTATGGCAAGCAACCAGCAACAGGAGGAAGACACCCAAAGTATCTCGCCTGGAAACAGTTCCAGTAACCAGTCTCCAGAAATCCCAGGAGGAGACCACCACTAACAATCTCAAGCAAAAAAAAAAATAACTCTCGTTACCCAGGAGGGTATTTGCACTGTTGTGCCTTTTGTTTTCTATTTGTGATCATCATGGTTCAGTTTTGCTTTTCCAGTGTTGCCCAGTTATATTGGCAGCTTCCACATTGAACTGCAGAGATCATGAACGCTGAGTAGTCCAGAACTGTTATTGTAAATAGTTGCACCTCTTTAGGTGCCCTCTCTTGGTTTTACATAGACACTTTGCGAAGATAACGTCTACCTCATCTGGAGCATGACTCCAATCAAAGGACACTGCAAGAGATCCCGGCTGCGAGCGGTGTCCAGCACTTACAAGAATTATTGAGAGTTTTAATGTGAAGCATTAGATAATGTGTCTTATGATAGTTTTCATATAAGATGTAGGAATGTTTTAATAAAGAGATGAGAGATTTGAATAAAGAATGAAGATTTGGAAAATGTAGGTGATGAACCAGGTGTCAGCGGTTATCACTTTAAGCTAATAACAGAAAAGTAGAAAATTTGAAAAAGGAAAAGATGATGAAGAAATAGGTTGATGATGAAACTTGCACTTTTGAATTAAGACTTTAGATAGTTAACTAAGAATTGTTTGCAACGTTCAAGAATGAGTGCCTCTCATATTGATAAGATTAGATAAGAAATGTTTATTAGCAATATAAAAATTTGTATGTTCCTGTATTGTCAACTTTGTTTAGCTTGCAGCCCGTGGACGTCCTGTGTTTAACGGGGGGGAGTGTGGCGCCCCTGAGGATTCAGTTGCCACAGAGGTACTGCACCTCCTCCTGAGGTGTAGTACCCCACCATCCAGGTAAGTTGGAGGCTCCTGACCACGCTCCAACAGTTGCATCCCACACAACACAGTAGTTCAGCAAAGCCACATTGCGGCTCCCTGCTTGGAGTGTAGCAGAGCACCTTTGGTGGCTCCCTGCTTGGAACACGAAACGTGCTGGGAGGCGGGTGGAGTTAGAATACATAAAAGAGCGGGAAGGTTTAGGAGTAGAGTTCAGTTTCAGTTGAGTTCAGGAGAGTGAGGAGAGAAGATCCCTGGGAGTGGGATGGAGGAAGGAGGTGCTGCAGCAGATCCCAATGACCTGGGTCTGCTGGCACGGGAAAGGAAAGAAGGAGAAAGACATTGAACAGAAACCTGATCTTCCATAAGAAGGAGAGACTAGTACGGAACGTAGGAGTAAAAGGGAACAGAGGACGTGGGTTAGGAGAGAACCCTGTCTGGAAGTTCTAAGCGCAAGGCCGGGGCCCGGTCCCCGAGGTTGTATGGATACTAATGGTCCTACAGCAGACACCAGTGGAGTAGTGAGCTGTAAATGCACTACTCCCATCTAAGACTTGGGGGCACAACAGCAACTTGGATAGTGAGCCGGGACTCAGGAGTAAGGAGTCCCCGAAGCAGGCTACAGCTGCCTGCCGTACAAGTATAGTTCTTGGGAACATCTGTCAGGAGGAACTCCAGTGTAACTCAGTACTAGGAGTACTTCACACCAAAGGCGCTATAAGAGGAGACGTTCAGAAAGGCACATGTTGGCGGAGTGTCGGAAGGGAGCATTCCATTTGACCTGGAGGTTGACTGAGTCCCTGACCCGGAGGACAAAGCACGGAGGCAGGAACCTGTGTGTACTACAAACTGTGAGTAAAGCTTTGGAACTACATGCCCTGGTGTCTTCTAATTATTCCTGCGCTAACACACCCTGTACCACTACATCGTGGTACCAGCTTCTACACTGCCTGTGCCTCTCCTCTACCCCTACATCTACACTGCCCTGGGACTACAGCTCCACCTGTGGGGAGCTTCACCATCTTGGCTGCAATACACCACCAATCCCAGAGGATCTGCATGCAGCGTCGGCTTAACATCTCACTTGCCGAACACCACAGGTGGTGTCACGAACTATTCATTTAGCAACTACATTCCACTAGAGTTGAGCGAAACGGGTCGAAAAAATTCAAAAGTCGCCGACTTTTGGCAAAGTCGGGTTTCATGAAACGAAACCCGACCCTAGGATGAGGTCGGCCACGAGGTCGGCGACTTACGCGCCAAAGTCGCGTTTCAAAAGTTTGTTTTGCGCTCTTTTTCAGCCAATCAGGATCCACGGACACTGTGGGCAACGTGATGACATAGGCACGGGTCACCACCATCTTTCAGAAGGGCATGCAAGTGATTGGCTTGCTTTGGTGGGCGTCACAGGGGGTATAAAAGGGCGTGCACGCCGACCGCCATCTTACTTCTGCCGATCTTAGTATAGGGAGAGGTTGCTGCTGATTCTGTAGGGAGAGCGTTAGGCAGGGAAGAAGACAAAAAAACTGCTTCTGCTGCTAGCGATTTGGCCTGCACAACACACAAGTCACTGTGTGTGCAGTGCAAGGGGAGGCTATATTGTGGTGTATCAGTGGTGTTGGTTGTTGGGCTGCCTTTTAAGGCTTCCTGACACGCTGGCATTGCTGTTTACCCACTGCTCCGCAAACTGCTTTTTTAAAAGCAATCCAATCTCCCTTATCCTCTCGTCACTTTGGTCACAGGCAGCTGTGCCATCGAGCGTGTCACATAGCGCTCAGATATCAGTGGGCTGCACACAATCCACAAGTGTCCAGTGTCCAAAAGTGTACGCAGAGATTCAAAATCTCCATTATCCTCTCGTCACTTTGGTCACAGGCAGCTGTGCCATCGAGCGTGTCACATAGCGCTCAGATATCAGTGGGCCGCACACAATCCACAAGTGTCCAGTGTCCAAAAGTGTACGCAGAGATTCAAAATCTCCATTATCCTCTCGTCACTTTGGTCACAGGCAGCTGTGCCATCGAGCGTGTCACATAGCGCTCAGATATCAGTGGGCCGCACACAATCCACAAGTGTCCACTGTCCAATAGTGTACGCAGAGATTCAAAATCTCCATTATCCTCTCGTCACTTTGGTCACAGGCAGCTGTGCCATCGAGCGTGTCACATAGCGCTCAGATATCAGTGGGCCGCACACAATCCACAAGTGTCCACTGTCCAATAGTGTACGCAGAGATTCAAAATCTCCATTATCCTCTCGTCACTTTGGTCACAGGCAGCTGTGCCATCGAGCGTGTCACATAGTGCTCAGATATCAGTGGGCCGCACACAATCCACAAGTGTCCACTGTCCACAAGTGTACGCAGAGATTCAAAATCTCCATTATCCTCTCGTCACTTTGGTCACAGGCAGCTGTGCCATCGAGCGTGTCACATAGCGCTCAGATATCAGTGGGCCGCACACAATCCACAAGTGTCCACTGTCCAATAGTGTACGCAGAGATTCAAAATTTCCATTATCCTCTCGTCACTTTGGTCACAGGCAGCTGTGCCATCGAGCGTGTCACATAGCGCTCAGATATCAGTGGGCCGCACACAATCCACAAGTGTCCACTGTCCACAAGTGTACGCAGAGATTCAAAATCTCCATTATCCTCTCGTCACTTTGGTCACAGGCAGCTGTGCCATCGAGCGTGTCACATAGCGCTCAGATATCAGTGGGCCGCACACAATCCACAAGTGTCCACTGTCCACAAGTGTATGCAGAGATTCAAAATCTCCATTATCCTCTCGTCACTTTGGTCACAGGCAGCTGTGCCATCGAGCGTGTCACATAGCGCTCAGATATCAGTGGGCCGCACACAATCCACAAGTGTCCACTGTCCACAAGTGTACGCAGAGATTCAAAATCTCCATTATCCTCTCGTCACTTTGGTCACAGGCAGCTGTGCCATCGAGCGTGTCACATAGCGCTCAGATATCAGTGGGCCGCACACAATCCACAAGTGTCCAGTGTCCAAAAGTGTACGCAGAGATTCAAAATCTCCATTATCCTCTCGTCACTTTGGTCACAGGCAGCTGTGCCATCGAGCGTGTCACATAGCGCTCAGATATCAGTGGGCCGCACACAATCCACAAGTGTCCAGTGTCCAAAAGTGTACGCAGAGATTCAAAATCTCCATTATCCTCTCGTCACTTTGGTCACAGGCAGCTGTGCCATCGAGCGTGTCACATAGCGCTCAGATATCAGTGGGCCGCACACAATCCACAAGTGTCCACTGTCCAAAAGTGTACGCAGAGATTCAAAATCTCCATTATCCTCTCGTCACTTTGGTCACAGGCAGCTGTGCCATCGAGCGTGTCACATAGCGCTCAGATATCAGTGGGCTGCACACAATCCACAAGTGTCCACTGTCCAAAAGTGTACGCAGAGATTCAAAATCTCCATTATCCTCTCGTCACTTTGGTCACAGGCAGCTGTGCCATCGAGCGTGTCACATAGCGCTCAGATATCAGTGGGCCGCACACAATCCACAAGTGTCCAGTGTCCAAAAGTGTACGCAGAGATTCAAAATCTCCATTATCCTCTCGTCACTTTGGTCACAGGCAGCTGTGCCATCGAGCGTGTCACATAGCGCTCAGATATCAGTGGGCCGCACACAATCCACAAGTGTCCACTGTCCACAAGTGTACGCAGAGATTCAAAATCTCCATTATCCTCTCGTCACTTTGGTCACAGGCAGCTGTGCCATCGAGCGTGTCACATAGCGCTCAGATATCAGTGGGCCGCACACAATCCACAAGTGTCCAGTGTCCAAAAGTGTACGCAGAGATTCAAAATCTCCATTATCCTCTCGTCACTTTGGTCACAGGCAGCTGTGCCATCGAGCGTGTCACATAGCGCTCAGATATCAGTGGGCCGCACACAATCCACAAGTGTCCAGTGTCCAAAAGTGTACGCAGAGATTCAAAATCTCCATTATCCTCTCGTCACTTTGGTCACAGGCAGCTGTGCCATCGAGCGTGTCACATAGCGCTCAGATATCAGTGGGCCGCACACAATCCACAAGTGTCCACTGTCAAAAAGTGTACGCAGAGATTCAAAATCTCCATTATCCTCTCGTCACTTTGGTCACAGGCAGCTGTGCCATCGAGCGTGTCACATAGCGCTCAGATATCAGTGGGCCGCACACAATCCACAAGTGTCCAGTGTCCAAAAGTGTACGCAGAGATTCAAAATCTCCATTATCCTCTCGTCACTTTGGTCACAGGCAGCTGTGCCATCGAGCGTGTCACATAGCGCTCAGATATCAGTGGGCCGCACACAATCCACAAGTGTCCACTGTCCACAAGTGTACGCAGAGATTCAAAATCTCCATTATCCTCTCGTCACTTTGGTCACAGGCAGCTGTGCCATCGAGCGTGTCACATAGCGCTCAGATATCAGTGGGCCGCACACAATCCACAAGTGTCCACTGTCCACAAGTGTACGCAGAGATTCAAAATCTCCATTATCCTCTCGTCACTTTGGTCACAGGCAGCTGTGCCATCGAGCGTGTCACATAGCGCTCAGATATCAGTGGGCCGCACACAATCCACAAGTGTCCACTGTCCAAAAGTGTACGCAGAGATTCAAAATCTCCATTATCCTCTCGTCACTTTGGTCACAGGCAGCTGTGCCATCGAGCGTGTCACATAGCGCTCAGATATCAGTGGGCCGCACACAATCCACAAGTGTCCAGTGTCCAAAAGTGTACGCAGAGATTCAAAATCTCCATTATCCTCTCGTCACTTTGGTCACAGGCAGCTGTGCCATCGAGCGTGTCACATAGCGCTCAGATATCAGTGGGCCGCACACAATCCACAAGTGTCCAGTGTCCAAAAGTGTACGCAGAGATTCAAAATCTCCATTATCCTCTCGTCACTTTGGTCACAGGCAGCTGTGCCATCGAGCGTGTCACATAGTGCTCAGATATCAGTGGGCCGCACACAATCCACAAGTGTCCAGTGTCCAAAAGTGTACGCAGAGATTCAAAATCTCCATTATCCTCTCGTCACTTTGGTCACAGGCAGCTGTGCCATCGAGCGTGTCACATAGCGCTCAGATATCAGTGGGCCGCACACAATCCACAAGTGTCCACTGTCCAAAAGTGTACGCAGAGATTCAAAATCTCCATTATCCTCTCGTCACTATCCTCTCGTCACTTTGGTCACAGGCAGCTGTGCCATCGAGCGTGTCACATAGCGCTCAGATATCAGTGGGCCGCACACAATCCACAAGTGTCCAGTGTCCAAAAGTGTACGCAGAGATTCAAAATCTCCATTATCCTCTCGTCACTTTGGTCACAGGCAGCTGTGCCATCGAGCGTGTCACATAGCGCTCAGATATCAGTGGGCCGCACACAATCCACAAGTGTCCACTGTCCACAAGTGCACGCAGAGATTCAAAATCTCCATTATCCTCTCGTCACTTTGGTCACAGGCAGCTGTGCCATCGAGCGTGTCACATAGCGCTCAGATATCAGTGGGCCGCACACAATCCACAAGTGTCCAGTGTCCAAAAGTGTACGCAGAGATTCAAAATCTCCATTATCCTCTCGTCACTTTGGTCACAGGCAGCTGTGCCATCGAGCGTGTCACATAGCGCTCAGATATCAGTGGGCCGCACACAATCCACAAGTGTCCACTGTCCAAAAGTGTACGCAGAGATTCAAAATCTCCATTATCCTCTCGTCACTTTGGTCACAGGCAGCTGTGCCATCGAGCGTGTCACATAGCGCTCAGATATCAGTGGGCCGCACACAATCCACAAGTGTCCAGTGTCCAAAAGTGTACGCAGAGATTCAAAATCTCCATTATCCTCTCGTCACTTTGGTCACAGGCAGCTGTGCCATCGAGCGTGTCACATAGCGCTCAGATATCAGTGGGCCGCACACAATCCACAAGTGTCCACTGTCCAAAAGTGTACGCAGAGATTCAAAATCTCCATTATCCTCTCGTCACTTTGGTCACAGGCAGCTGTGCCATCGAGCGTGTCACATAGCGCTCAGATATCAGTGGGCCGCACACAATCCACAAGTGTCCAGTGTCCAAAAGTGTACGCAGAGATTCAAAATCTCCATTATCCTCTCGTCACTTTGGTCACAGGCAGCTGTGCCATCGAGCGTGTCACATAGCGCTCAGATATCAGTGGGCCGCACACAATCCACAAGTGTCCACTGTCCACAAGTGCACGCAGAGATTCAAAATCTCCATTATCCTCTCGTCACTTTGGTCACAGGCAGCTGTGCCATCGAGCGTGTCACATAGCGCTCAGATATCAGTGGGCCGCACACAATCCACAAGTGTCCAGTGTCCAAAAGTGTACGCAGAGATTCAAAATCTCCATTATCCTCTCGTCACTTTGGTCACAGGCAGCTGTGCCATCGAGCGTGTCACATAGCGCTCAGATATCAGTGGGCCGCACACAATCCACAAGTGTCCACTGTCCAAAAGTGTACGCAGAGATTCAAAATCTCCATTATCCTCTCGTCACTTTGGTCACAGGCAGCTGTGCCATCGAGCGTGTCACATAGCGCTCAGATATCAGTGGGCCGCACACAATCCACAAGTGTCCAGTGTCCAAAAGTGTACGCAGAGATTCAAAATCTCCATTATCCTCTCGTCACTTTGGTCACAGGCAGCTGTGCCATCGAGCGTGTCACATAGCGCTCAGATATCAGTGGGCCGCACACAATCCACAAGTGTCCACTGTCCAAAAGTGTACGCAGAGATTCAAAATCTCCATTATCCTCTCGTCACTTTGGTCACAGGCAGCTGTGCCATCGAGCGTGTCACATAGCGCTCAGATATCAGTGGGCCGCACACAATCCACAAGTGTCCAGTGTCCAAAAGTGTACGCAGAGATTCAAAATCTCCATTATCCTCTCGTCACTTTGGTCACAGGCAGCTGTGCCATCGAGCGTGTCACATAGCGCTCAGATATCAGTGGGCCGCACACAATCCACAAGTGTCCACTGTCCACAAGTGTGTGCAGAAATTCTAAAACTCCCCTGTCCTATAGACACCTTGTACCTTGTTTTACATTACTATATAGTTTGTTGGATTTTGTCTACATTTCTACCAAAAATGAGGAAGGCTGGTGGAAGAGGCCGTGGAATTGGGCGGGGGTTGGCAGCTGGTAATGATGGTGTTGGTGGTGGATCTGATGGTAGTGGCAAGAGCAAAATAGGACCGAATGCAGGAGGTGCTGACCCTGCGTCATCGTCTGGCTACATAAGGCCTCGAACGCTTAGTTTTCTAGGAGTTGGCAAACCGCTTTTAAAGGCAGAGCATCAGGAAAAAGTTTTGTCTTACGTTGCTGACTCAGCCTCCAGCTCTATCGCCTCCTCTTCTTCAGTTGTAAAAAGTAAAAGCACTGAGTCGTCATTGGAGGCTCATGTTCATGAACCACACCTTTCCTTGTGTCCTTCACCCCAACCAAGATTGAAGGATGGCGCAGGCCATACTACTGATTACTCCATGGAGCTGTTTTCACATACCATGCCTGGATTATCAAGTCAAATGGTGAATTACCCAGGCCAAGATGAATCTGACATGGAGTGCACTGATGCACAGCCGCTGATGGATGATTCTGCTGGTACATTCACTCAGAGCACTACATTGTCCTCGCAGTGTACAGAGCCATATTTTGACCCTGATGAGACTCAGGTGCCCCTTCCCGCACACTATACCACCATACACGGTGACACAGAGAAAGGTGCACATGACATAGAAGAGGAGGTGATGGATGACCCAGTTGTTGACCCAGATTGGCATCCATTGGGGGAAGAGGGTGCTGCTTCCAATAGCTCAGATGAGGAGCATCCACAGCAGACATCGACATCGCAACAGCTGTTATCTGGCAGGCCCGGAGCACTCCAAAGACAGGTTCCAAACATCAAAAGAGTTGCTGGACAGCTTGTCCAGAGGGTCAAAAGATCACAGCGTGCTAGGCCGCAAAATATCTGCCAAAGTAGGAAGAGTGCAGTGTGGCACTTTTTTGAACAAAATCCTCATGATCAGGCCAAGGTTATCTGTAAGAAGTGCGCAAAGACCTTTAGCCGAGGGAAAAATCTGAAAAATTTGAATACCAGTTGCATGCTTAGACATTTAACCAGCATGCACTTGCAAGCGTGGACACAACACTAAACCTCAAGTGCCACATGTGCAACTGATCACAACGAAGGTAGTCAGCAACGCTACATTGTTTCCCCCACTGTAAGCCCACCGGTTAGCACAGCAGCAAATGTTGAGGTGTCGTTGCAAGGCCACAGCAGTCAGGGAATCCCACTGTTATATCAACGAAAGACTGATTCTAGGCCATCAGAAAGAACACCAACTCCATCACCATCATCAACCCTCTCTCAGTCCGCCCTGTCCACCGCTACTTCCACCATATGCAGCTCTCAAGTCC
Source organism: Dendrobates tinctorius (assembly GCF_039654945.1). Lineage (NCBI taxonomy): Eukaryota > Metazoa > Chordata > Amphibia > Anura > Dendrobatidae > Dendrobates > Dendrobates tinctorius. The sequence goes on along the minus strand of NW_027362326.1, from coordinate 9,914 downwards.
AGCTCACCCTCCCAGACACTATGAGTAGGTCAAGAAAGTACTCAGTCTCTCATCCGCGTACACTGGGTTTGAACGCCCACATTGCCAAACTAATCTCGTTTGAGATGATGCCCTTTCGGTTGGTGGAAAGCACAGCTTTCCGCGAACTCATGGCCTATGCAGTACCACGCTATGACCTACCCAGTCGCCACTTCTTCTCTCGCAAAGCCATCCCAGCCCTCCACCATCATGTGAAAGACCGCATTGTCCATGCACTCAAGCAGTCAGTGAGCGGAAAGGTGCACCTCACAACTGATGCATGGTCCAGTCGGCATGGCCAGGGCCGTTACGTGTCCATCACTGCGCACTGGGTTAATGTGGTGGATGCAGGGTCCACAGGGGACAGCGGTGGTGGGACAGTGCTGCCTAGCCCACGGTATAGGAAACAGTTGGCTGTAGGCGTTCGACCCTCCTCCTCCTCCTCCTCCTCCAGAAGCGACAGCTCGTCCACAGAGCGCAGTCGTACGAGCACTCCATCTGCAGCTGCCACTGTTGCACACGATGTGTCCCCCTATCGAGCAGCTAGTGGAAAGCGTCAGCAGGCTGTGTTGCAGATGATGTGTTTGGGCGACAGACACACCGCCGAGGTGCTGGCCGAGTACTTGAAGCGACAAACTGAGTCATGGCTGGGCAGTGTACATCTTGAGGCAGGCAAGGTAGTTAGTGATAACGGCCGTAATTTTGTGGCAGCCATAGCCCTTTCAAAACTCAGCCACATACCTTGCTTGGCTCACACCTTGAACCTGGTGGTGCAGTGCTTCCTCAAAAATTATCTGGAGTTAACAGCCCTGCTCCAGAAGGTGCGAAGACTCTGCGCGCACATCCGCCGGTCGCCTGTACACTCCGTTCGTATGCAGAAGCTGCAGCGATTGCTCCACCTTCCCAACCACCGCCTCATTATCGACATTGCAACAAGGTGGAACTCCACCCTGCACATGGTGGAGCGGCTGTGCGAGCAGAGGCAGGCCATAATGCATTTGTGGGAGGATACACGGCCAGGCACTTTGAGAGCAGACATGGAGTTGACAGGCGTGCAGTAGTCAAAGCTGAAAGACCTTTGTAAAGTCCTTCAGTGTTTTGAGGAATGCACACGGCTGGTAAGCGCAGACGACGCCATCCTAAGCATGAGCATCCCACTTATGCGTCTGCTCATGCAAACTTTGACGCACCTTAAGGAGCATGCGTCTGCAGCCAATGTTGATGAGGAGGAAGAGGAGGAGGGAATCCTTGATGACATTCAGCCATTGTCTGCTCAGGGACCTCTCCTGGACGAGGTGAAGGAAGAAGAGGAGGAGGAGGAAGAGGATGATGGGGATGATTACTTAGGGGAGGAGGATGCATCTCGTGGGGCAAGTGAAAATGTTGGCGTGGCAAGGTCTGGTACAGGGTTTGTGCGTGACTGGAGGGATGTGGATTTGCCAGAAAGTGCTCCTCCACCCAGCACTCGCAGTGTATCATTGACACCGGGAACATTGGCCCACATGTCAGATTATGCCTTGCGGATCCTAAAAAGGGACCCCCGCATTGCCAAAATGATGAACGATGACGACTACTGGTTGGCCAGCATCCTGGATCCACGCTATAAAGGCAAATTACAAAACATCATGCCACAGGAGAACCTTGACCTAATATTGGCTAATAAACAAGCAACTCTGGTAAATCGGTTGCTTGAGGCATTCCCAGCACACAGCAGCGGTGATGGTTCTCACACGAGCCGTACGGGCCGGGGGCAGCTTGGCAGAGGTGTTCGTGGTGCACACAGCAGAAGTGGCGTTGGAGACAGGGGTTTCATGACAATGTTGTGGACTGATTTTTCAAATACCGCTCACACAACTGGTAATACTGCATCGATGGAAAGTGACAGGAGACAGCAGTTGTCAACTATGGTTACAAACTACTTTTCCTCCCATGTCGATGTTCTCCCACACAGGTCATTCCCCTTTGACTATTGGGCCGCTAAACTGGACACCTGGCCTGAATTGGCCCAATATGCCTTACAGGAGCTCGCTTGCCCAGCTGCAAGTGTGCTATCGGAAAGAGTCTTCAGTGCAGCTGGATCAATCCTGACAGAAAAAAGGACCCGTCTGTCAACCCAAAATGTGGATGATATAACCTTCATTAAAATGAACCACGCATGGGTTTCCAAGGATTTTGTCCCACCTTCCCCTGATGACACATAGGGTGACAGAAAAATGGCTTGCTTTGGTCCACCTCTTCCTGGTACTTCACCTATTTCGCCTTTTGCATCAGTTGAATGTCCAACATCAACATATGCCACTTTCTAAAACTCCCTAACTGTGCTGCCTCCCCCCCCATGGCCGGGGTCACCACCTAGCGCATGACACCGTGCGAGTGCCGTTGCCCTGGACAGGTGGGTAGGCCGACTCTTGGGCGCGGGCACTGGCACAGGGTCCCTCATAGTGCAATCAAGTGTCTCTGACGGCGGTGGTGCACACCCGCCGTCAGACACACCGCTGTACTATGAGGGGCCCAGTGCCAGTACCGACGCCCACGAGTGGGCCCCCCTTGCTTGGCCAGGGCCCCAGCATTTGCAATCTTTACCTCTCCCTGCTCCTCCGCTGTGTAATCTGGGCCGTCAAATCCATACTGTGCCTGACACCGTCTGAGCCTGCCTCCTGAGACATATTTTGAATGTGTACGCTATCCATACATGTTATCCGGGGATACGGTACCCCTTCTAACCTTTGTGCAATGACGTGCAATCCATACTGGGCCTAACACCGTCTGAGCCTGCCTCATGCTGTATAGACATATATTTTGAATGTGTACGCTATCCATACATGTTATCCGGGGATACGGTACCCTTTCTAACCTTTGTGCAATGACGTGCAATCCATACTGGGCCTAACACCGTCTGAGCCTGCCTCATGCTGTATAGACATATATTTTGAATGTGTACGCTATCCATACATGTTATCCAGGGATACGGTACCCTTTCTAACCTTTGTGCAATGACGTGCAATCCATACTGGGCCTAACACCGTCTGAGCCTGCCTCATGCTGTATAGACATATATTTGGAATGTGTACGCTATCCATACATGTTATCCGGGGATACGGTACCCCTTCTAACCTTTGTGCAATGACGTGCAATCCATACTGGGCCTAACACCGTCTGAGCCTGCCTCATGCTGTATAGACATATATTTTGAATGTGTACGCTATCCATACATGTTATCCAGGGATACGGTACCCTTTCTAACCTTTGTGCAATGACGTGCAATCCATACTGGGCCTAACACCGTCTGAGCCTGCCTCATGCTGTATAGACATATATTTTGAATGTGTACGCTATCCATACATGTTATCCGGGGATACGGTACCCCTTCTAACCTTTGTGCAATGACGTGCAATCCACACTGGGCCTAACACCGTCTGAGCCTGCCTCATGCTGTATAGACATATATTTTGAATGTGTACGCTATCCATACATGTTATCCAGGGATACGGTACCCTTTCTAACCTTTGTGCAATGACGTGCAATCCATACTGGGCCTAACACCGTCTGAGCCTGCCTCATGCTGTATAGACATATATTTTGAATGTGTACGCTATCCATACATGTTATCCGGGGATACGGTACCCTTTCTAACCTTTGTGCAATGACGTGCAATCCATACTGGGCCTAACACCGTCTGAGCCTGCCTCATGCTGTATAGACATATATTTTGAATGTGTACGCTATCCATACATGTTATCCAGGGATACGGTACCCTTTCTAACCTTTGTGCAATGACGTGCAATCCATACTGGGCCTAACACCGTCTGAGCCTGCCTCATGCTGTATAGACATATATTTTGAATGTGTACACTATCCATACATGTTATCCGGGGATACGGTACCCCTTCTAACCTTTGTGCAATGATGTGCAATCCATACTGGGCCTAACACCGTCTGAGCCTGCCTCATGCTGTATAGACATATATTTTGAATGTGTACGCTATCCATACATGTTATCCAGGGATACGGTACCCTTTCTAACCTTTGTGCAATGACGTGCAATCCATACTGGGCCTAACACCGTCTGAGCCTGCCTCATGCTGTATAGACATCTATTTTGAATGTGTACACTATCCATAAATGTTATCCGGGGATACGGTACCCCTTCTAACCTTTGTGCAATGACGTGCAATCCATACTGGGCCTAACACCGTCTGAGCCTGCCTAATGCTGTATAGACATATATTTTGAATGTGTACGCTATCCATACATGTTATCCGGGGATACGGTACCCCTTCTAACCTTTGTGCAATGACGTGCAATCCATACTGGGCCTAACACCGTCTGAGCCTGCCTCATGCTGTATAGACATATATTTTGAATGTGTACGCTATCCATACATGTTATCCAGGGATACGGTACCCTTTCTAACCTTTGTGCAATGACGTGCAATCCATACTGGGCCTAACACCGTCTGAGCCTGCCTCATGCTGTATAGACATATATTTTGAATGTGTACGCTATCCATACATGTTATCCGGGGATACGGTACCCCTTCTAACCTTTGTGCAATGACGTGCAATCCATACTGGGCCTAACACCGTCTGAGCCTGCCTCATGCTGTATAGACATATATTTTGAATGTGTACGCTATCCATACATGTTATCCAGGGATACGGTACCCTTTCTAACCTTTGTGCAATGACGTGCAATCCATACTGGGCCTAACACCGTCTGAGCCTGCCTCATGCTGTATAGACATATATTTTGAATGTGTACGCCATCCATACATGTTATCCGGGGATACGGTACCCCTTCTAACCTTTGTGCAATGACGTGCAATCCATACTGGGCCTAACACCGTCTGAGCCTGCCTCATGCTGTATAGACATATATTTTGAATGTGTACGCTATCCATACATGTTATCCAGGGATACGGTACCCTTTCTAACCTTTGTGCAATGACGTGCAATCCATACTTGGCCTAACACCGTCTGAGCCTGCCTCATGCTGTATAGACATATATTTTGAATGTGTACGCTATCCATACATGTTATCCGGGGATACGGTACCCCTTCTAACCTTTGTGCAATGACGTGCAATCCATACTGGGCCTAACACCGTCTGAGCCTGCCTCATGCTGTATAGACATATATTTTGAATGTGTACGCTATCCATACATGTTATCCGGGGATACGGTACCCCTTCTAACCTTTGTGCAATGACGTGCAATCCATACTGGGCCTAACACCGTCTGAGCCTGCCTCATGCTGTATAGACATATATTTTGAATGTGTACGCTATCCATACATGTTATCCAGGGATACGGTACCCTTTCTAACCTTTGTGCAATGACGTGCAATCCATACTGGGCCTAACACCGTCTGAGCCTGCCTCATGCTGTATAGACATATATTTTGAATGTGTACGCTATCCATACATGTTATCTGGGGATACGGTACCCCTTCTAACCTTTGTGCAATGACGTGCAATCCATACTGGGCCTAACACCGTCTGAGCCTGCCTCATGCTGTATAGACATATATTTTGAATAGGTACACTATCCATACATGTTATCCGGGGATACGGTACCCCTTCTAACCTTTGTGCAATGACGTGCAATCCATACTGGGCCTAACACCGTCTGAGCCTGCCTCATGCTGTATAGACATATATTTTGAATGTGTACGCTATCCATACATGTTATCCGGGGATACGGTACCCCTTCTAACCTTTGTGCAATGACGTGCAATCCATACTGGGCCTAACACCGTCTGAGCCTGCCTCATGCTGTATAGACATATATTTTGAATGTGTATGCTATACATACATGTTATCCGGGGATACGGTACCCCTTCTAACCTTTGTGCAATGACGTGCAATCCATACTGGGCCTAACACCGTCTGAGCCTGCCTCATGCTGTATAGACATATATTTTGAATGTGTACGCTATCCATACATGTTATCCGGGGATACGGTACCCCTTCTAACCTTTGTGCAATGACGTGCAATCCATACTGGGCCTAACACCGTCTGAGCCTGCCTCATGCTGTATAGACATATATTTTGAATGTGTACGCTATCCATACATGTTATCCAGGGATACGGTACCCTTTCTAACCTTTGTGCAATGACGTGCAATCCATACTGGGCCTAACACCGTCTGAGCCTGCCTCATGCTGTATAGACATATATTTTGAATGTGTACGCTATCCATACATGTTATCCGGGGATACGGTACCCCTTCTAACCTTTGTGCAATGACGTGCAATCCATACTGGGCCTAACACCGTCTGAGCCTGCCTCATGCTGTATAGACATATATTTTGAATGTGTACGCTATCCATACATGTTATCCAGGGATACGGTACCCTTTCTAACCTTTGTGCAATGACGTGCAATCCATACTGGGCCTAACACCGTCTGAGCCTGCCTCATGCTGTATAGACATATATTTTGAATGTGTACACTATCCATACATGTTATCCGGGGATACGGTACCCCTTCTAACCTTTGTGCAATGACGTGCAATCCATACTGGGCCTAACACCGTCTGAGCCTGCCTCATGCTGTATAGACATATATTTTGAATGTGTACGCTCTCCATACATGTTATCCAGGGATACGGTACCCTTTCTAACCTTTGTGCAATGACGTGCAATCCATACTGGGCCTAACACCGTCTGAGCCTGCCTCATGCTGTATAGACATATATTTTGAATGTGTACGCTATTCATACATGTTATCCGGGGATACGGTACCCCTTCTAACCTTTGTGCAATGACGTGCAATCCATACTGGGCCTAACACCGTCTGAGCCTGCCTCATGCTGTATAGACATATATTTTGAATGTGTACACTATCCATACATGTTATCCGGGGATACGGTACCCCTTCTAACCTTTGTGCATTGACGTGCAATCCATACTGGGCCTAACACCGTCTGAGCCTGCCTCATGCTGTATAGACATATATTTTGAATGTGTACGCTATCCATACATGTTATCCGGGGATACGGTACCCCTTCTAACCTTTGTGCAATGACGTGCAATCCATACTGGGCCTAACACCGTCTGAGCCTGCCTCATGCTGTATAGACATATATTTTGAATGTGTACGCTATCCATACATGTTATCCAGGGATACGGTACCCTTTCTAACCTTTGTGCAATGACGTGCAATCCATACTGGGCCTAACACCGTCTGAGCCTGCCTCATGCTGTATAGACATATATTTTGAATGTGTACGCTATCCATACATGTTATCCAGGGATACGGTACCCTTTCTAACCTTTGTGCAATGACGTGCAATCCATACTGGGCCTAACACCGTCTGAGCCTGCCTCATGCTGTATAGACATATATTTTGAATGTGTGCGCTATCCATACATGTTATTCGGGGATACGGTACCCCTTCTAACCTTTGTGCAATGACGTGCAATCCATACTGGGCCTAACACCGTCTGAGCCTGCCTCATGCTGTATAGACATATATTTTGAATGTGTACGCTATCCATACATGTTATCCGGGGATACGGTACCCCTTCTAACCTTTGTGCAATGACGTGCAATCCATACTGGGCCTAACACCGTCTGAGCCTGCCTCATGCTGTATAGACATATATTTTGGATGTGTACGCTATCCATACATGTTATCCAGGGATACGGTACCCTTTCTAACCTTTGTGCAATGACGTGCAATCCATACTGGGCCTAACACCGTCTGAGCCTGCCTCATGCTGTATAGACATATATTTTGAATGTGTACGCTATCCATACATGTTATCCGGGGATACGGTACCCCTTCTAACCTTTGTGCAATGACGTGCAATCCATACTGGGCCTAACACCGTCTGAGCCTGCCTCATGCTGTATAGACATATATTTTGAATGTGTACGCTATCCATACATGTTATCCGGGGATACGGTACCCCTTCTAACCTTTGTGCAATGACGTGCAATCCATACTGGGCCTAACACCGTCTGAGCCTGCCTCATGCTGTATAGACATATATTTTGAATGTGTACGCTATCCACACATGTTATCCAGGGATACGGTACCCTTTCTAACCTTTGTGCAATGACGTGCAATCCATACTTGGCCTAACACCGTCTGAGCCTGCCTCATGCTGTATAGACATATATTTTGAATGTGTACCCTATCCATACATGTTATCCGGGGATACGGTACCCCTTCTAACCTTTGTGCAATGACGTGCAATCCATACTGGGCCTAACACCGTCTGAGCCTGCCTCATGCTGTATAGACATATATTTTGAATGTGTACGCTGTCCATACATGTTATCCGGGGATACGGTACCCCTTCTAACCTTTGTGCAATGACGTGCAATCCATACTGGGCCTAACACCGTCTGAGCCTGCCTCATGCTGTATAGACATATATTTTGAATGTGTACGCTATCCATACATGTTATCCAGGGATACGGTACCCTTTCTAACCTTTGTGCAATGACGTGCAATCCATACTGGGCCTAACACCGTCTGAGCCTGCCTCATGCTGTATAGACATATATTTTGAATGTGTACGCTATCCATACATGTTATCCGGGGATACGGTACCCCTTCTAACCTTTGTGCAATGACGTGCAATCCATACTGGGCCTAACACCGTCTGAGCCTGCCTCATGCTGTATAGACATATATTTTTAATGTGTACGCTATCCATACATGTTATCCGGGGATACGGTACCCCTTCTAACCTTTGTGCAATGACGTGCAATCCATACTGGGCCTAACACCGTCTGAGCCTGCCTCATGCTGTATAGACATATATTTTGAATGTGTACGCTATCCACACATGTTATCCAGGGATACGGTACCCTTTCTAACCTTTGTGCAATGACGTGCAATCCATACTTGGCCTAACACCGTCTGAGCCTGCCTCATGCTGTATAGACATATATTTTGAATGTGTACCCTATCCATACATGTTATCCGGGATACGGTACCCCTTCTAACCTTTGTGCAATGACGTGCAATCCATACTGGGCCTAACACCGTCTGAGCCTGCCTCATGCTGTATAGACATATATTTTGAATGTGTACGCTGTCCATACATGTTATCCGGGGATACGGTACCCCTTCTAACCTTTGTGCAATGACGTGCAATCCATACTGGGCCTAACACCGTCTGAGCCTGCCTCATGCTGTATAGACATATATTTTGAATGTGTACGCTATCCATACATGTTATCCAGGGATACGGTACCCTTTCTAACCTTTGTGCAATGACGTGCAATCCATACTGGGCCTAACACCGTCTGAGCCTGCCTCATGCTGTATAGACATATATTTTGAATGTGTACGCTATCCATACATGTTATCCGGGGATACGGTACCCCTTCTAACCTTTGTGCAATGACGTGCAATCCATACTGGGCCTAACACCGTCTGAGCCTGCCTCATGCTGTATAGACATATATTTTGAATGTGTACGCTATCCATACATGTTATCCAGGGATACGGTACCCTTTCTAACCTTTGTGCAATGACGTGCAATCCATACTGGGCCTAACACCGTCTGAGCCTGCCTCATGCTGTATAGACATATATTTTGAATGTGTACGCTATCCATACATGTTATCCGGGGATACGGTACCCCTTCTAACCTTTGTGCAATGACGTGCAATCCATACTGGGCCTAACACCGTCTGAGCCTGCCTCATGCTGTATAGACATATATTTTGAATGTGTACGATATCCATACATGTTATCCAGGGATACGGTACCCTTTCTAACCTTTGTGCAATCACGTGCAATCCATACTTGGCCTAACACCGTCTGAGCCTGCCTCATGCTGTATAGACATATATTTGAATGTGTACGCTATCCATACATGTTATCCGGGGATACGGTACCCTTTCTAACCTTTGTGCAATCACGTGCAATCCA